>NC_045172.1:2465723-2650723 GCF_900700415.2 Clupea harengus | reverse complement strand
CCATTATTATGTTGCATACAACAACACAACACATTTTGCTTATTTGGACAGATTGAATTATCGTTCGGAAAAAATCAAAATGGCTTTGGGACAGAGTAATGACCAAATCAATTTGTGAACCTTCTGTTCAGGTGCTATGGAGATACTCTGGTCCTGTCCCTGATCATATGCCAGAGAATGTCAAAGTGATGAAGTGGTTGCCACAGAATGATCTTCTAGGTAAGCTTCCTCCAGTGACCCTCTCCATAGAGTCCCAAGCCAGTTTAAAGCAATTAAAAACATTTTCCATTTTTCTTTCTTGAACAGTCTTGGGTAAGTAGTATTATTCATCCTGAAAAATACTAGTGTTGCATGCTCAGGTATATAACTGTAGTGATGCTTTGAGTGGGATGAGATGGTGGTTAACCACAGGGCATCATTCAGATATATCATGAGGATTCTGGGTAGGTCTATAGTCTAGAGAGGATGCAAGATTTGTTGGGTCTCGTTCAGGGTAACACTAAATAGTTTAGATTGAGTGTGGTGTGATTTTAGACTGAGACACTGACTGAAACATAGGTAGGTTTACTCATCCAAAGGAATGTACACAGGTCATATCTGACATGACTAAACAATGTAGGGGCAGGTGGAAGCACTGTTCTCCAAAAAGGAAGAACTTCATTCTGAAAACTCTCCTCTTTCTTGTCCTTCTCCGGTCATGTCACAGCCCATCCCAAAGCCAGAGCCTTCATCACTCACGGAGGGACTCACGGAATCTATGAGGGAATCTGCAATGGTGTTCCCATGGTGATGATGCCACTCTTCGGTGACCAGAGTGACAACGTTCACCGCGTGGCAAGTCGAGGGGTGGCTGTGGTCCTCAGCATCTTTGATGTCGCTTCAGAAACCCTTGTAGACGCATTGGAGAAGGTCATCAATGACAGCAGGTAAGGGATTACTGCAGGTCAAGGGCTTGTCTATAGAGCTTTACTAACAAGGGCAACAGAAGGAAGCAAACAGCAAATCATTGTTACTGCAGGCTTGTGGGACCGCAACATAAAAGAAGGGAGACGGATGTGTCTAGGGGTTTGATGTATGGATGGATGGGTGTGTGTGGTGTGTGGGTGGACAGGAATGGAGTGTTAGTGTGTGTGTGTTTGCGTCAATAAGAGGAATGCAGAGAATGAGGTGAGCTGAGAGAGATAGCCACAGGTGTCCACGGGCGGTCTTATCTCCCACACCTCTCCAGGTAATCAGTCAGTTGTCGTCCCCAGTGCTGCCTGCAGCCCATGCATGGCCTCTTCACAGCCTGCAGGGGGCGCAGGGGGTTGTAACATCATAAAAAGCTTCAAGTGGCCATTTGTTACTGACCGTGAGAGAGAGTTCTCTTGTATGTTCTTAGATCTTGTACGAGAAAATAAGTAGCAATTTTAGTTAGAAAATATGTTCAATTCCTTGTGCTATTGGTTGGGGACTTCCTGCAGATGCTTTTGTGAGCATTTCAACAGTGGTGTCTGGTGTCCCAGACCCACCCCCCTCCATACTCCATGGGTTAGAGCACATGCCACTACCAAAAACAACAACAATACACTGTGGTTGTCTACCAACATCAGCCAGATCCAAACATAGCACACGGAGACTTCTGTCCTTGCTGCCTGAATTTAAGGTCAAATCAGGCCACCATGTTCCAAACATCCAGAAAAAAATGGGATTCCTGCTTTCTGCATGGAAATATCCATCAAACGTTTTGCCTCCAGATAGGAGAGCAACCTCCTTACTACCACACTAAGAAGATCTTTCCTTCCACACTATGAAGTACGATAGGTTGGAATTGGCCTATGTTCACGGCATTCTTTGCCTTTGAAATGAAAATACCATCTGCTTGATGCCACATCCTCAGAATTGTTTATTTTTTTCCCATACAATCACCATGAACTTCCATAGATATTTCAAAACATCAGGCGCTCCTTTATAGACACGATAAGGTACCCCATTAGGGCCAGGAGATGATGTCGCCCTCGCACAATGCATAACCTCTTGCAACTCTCTACCTGGGTGGGCTTTCATTCATTGGTGAATCTCTCCAATTGGAAGAATGTCTGCCAGTAACACAAGATCCACATGCCTCTGATTGTCCTTACAGTATGTAGCTGTTGAAGATACTCCTATAGGTTTTGGATTTGCTTTGTAAATCTTGTTATAGATGACCTCACCCATGTGATTCAATTTATACTCCGCTGTGCCCTTCCACCCACCACTGGAGTTCACCTGACTGCCTTGAGCTCCTTAACAAGTAGTGCTCACTGCAGGGCCCCTGTACTCCTTCATCCAGGCATTTCTTCCTTTCCTGGTGGATCCTCAAGCCTTTCAGTGAAGTTTCCTTCCTCCATTCACATTTACAAACCTGAAGAGCTTTCCCCTTCCCCCCAAACTGGCCATATCTGTGTTTATTCCTTTTTCTCGTAGTCAAAGCCATGCCAAAGACCAAAGCCATGTGGTCTGCCTGTGAGTCATCTTCCACCCCTGCTCTCGCTGGCTCTAGGGGTATTCTTTAGGTTTGTTCTTCTGTAGCTTAGTAGGATACATCTACTTGGCTGTATCTGACAAAGATGCTGCTGCTACTGGTTGCTAGCCTGAAGCAGCCCCAGTGGGGTCAATAATTATCATGCAATCATGTGCTGATTGTGTCTAATTATGTCCTATCAGAGTTTTGGTGATGTACTCAGAAAGAAGAGTGACCAATGTCTAATGACTAGAGTATCTATAAACCAATGGCTAGAATATGAATGACTAGAATGTGTATAATCCAATGTGTCATGTGGGCAAGGGGGTCAAAAAGTAGATTGATTTTGTATTCTATTTGAACCCTGTTTTCTATCCCTGTTTCCCCCTCTCTATCTGTCCTGCAGTTTTAAGGAGAACATGCAGAAGCTGTCGGCCATTCACAACGACCGGCCCATTGAACCCCTGGATCTGGCCGTTTACTGGACAGAGTTCGTCATGAGACACAAAGGGGCAGAGCATCTGCGCCCAGCCGCCCACCATCTCAATTGGATCCAGTACCACTGCTTGGATGTGATTGGCTTTCTGCTGGTTGTGGTAGCAACCGTCGTCTTGGTGATGATTAAGTGCTGCACGGTGTGTCTACGGAGGTGCTGCAGAGGTTCACAGAAGACAAAAGAGGATTGAGAGTCTCCAAAAACACTGAGAGTTCGACTGGAAACATGCACTGAATGGAAACATTTGACTACATGCTTTACTGGGCCTGTGCTGAAACAAAAACGCGTCAGACATTTTACTGGAGTTGAGTCTTGAGGAGACCGCACACAGACCAGCTGTTTAAAACAACAAATTCAATGGCTTCAACGGCTGCACAATATTGTGTGCACTTCTTACCTGGTAAATCTCTTAAGAATATATAAACATAATTGAAATAAAACCTTTAAACCACTCATTATTTTCTCAAGATTTACATTTCTTTTTAACTCTTGCCAGTGACACCTTGGTCCTAATGCCAGCCCTTTTTCGGCTGCAAGATTGAAGAGGCCCCCCATTATATCTTTGAATGCAATGCAATTTATCATTGTTATTGTACATGCTGGCTACCAAATGAAAGATAAAAAGAGACTATATTGAAGATTGTTATGTATAGTTTCCTTTTTTGAAAAAGTATAAAATACGGTGCAGTGTAACTTAGACTAAAACTTGTATATGACTTTACTTATATAAAATGGATGCAAGTTTGAGAGTTGCGCTGGTCTCTTCTAGGTTTCTCATGATTGTTAATGGTGATGCAATGTATCAAAACTGCCACTATAAGCTCAATTATTCTAAATGGTGGAGCCTCTTCTCATTCTTCCACACTAATTGTAAATGTTTAAGAATGGATGGATGATGCAACTCCACTGTTCAGTATAAAATGGTCTACCCAACAGTCAGGTAGGGCTGTAAATCTCAGACTTCACACCATCTGATCAGTTGGTCAGGCTATGACTTCATATTTGGTGATGTCACAGACTGCTTTGGCTCGTATTACATAAAGATTCCGTACAGCGCCCCAGTTGACGTGGTCTAGCTAGCCAAACAGTCATTTTATACAATCTTCATTTTGTTTCTCACATCAAAATAAAATTGAAAAAGTGATGTATTATGTTTTCTCTAATACCATGGCAAAATTCAATGTCATATGTCACATAAAACTAGGCAAGCAGAAGAGTGATATGAAGCGGCTATAGCGAGCAGCCAACCCCCTCTGTTGGCCAAAACAAGCACAACACGAGACGTCTGCCTGTTTGCTCCACTTCAGTGAGAGCAGTTATACAAGCTGAATCACGTCAAAGCTTGTGGTCAGCTAGACAAGTATTTGGTGGATTTATGAGCTATTATTATTGTAGAGTGGCGACTGACAAATTTATCATATAACTAATTCTAAAATGTATTTTATTGTTAAAACAGAAAAATTAAACCAAATCTCTTTTACGTCTCTCTTAACGTTTCTTCACATCTTCCTTAATGTTTCCTCCACTCATGAAAATATCAGTGCTCTAGCTCCCTCTTGTGGTTGTAGTGGATACCAGATGTAAAGTGTTTTGTCACCTAAAACTTCCACTCTTCTTACGAGACTCAAAGCAGAATAGACGATGGGTGTATAAGTAGCAGCTTGCCGTCACTGTACACTGTTCAGTACTTGTGACCATACACATCCTTCCACACCAGGGGGTTGTGCTAATGTAGTTAATGAACATAGAGAGAGACATTCTGCATTCATTTGATAAAACAGACAGCGGAGAGAAACCATGTAAATTACTTAGTTTATTTAATGAAAAGTCTTTCAAGAAAATACAAGAGTTCCCAGGGTACACAGAGAACATAAGTTAGCAAAGCACAGCAGAAACGCCTGGCTTGGCATCAGTTTCCTCAGGAACAGTCTGAGCAACGTGTTTCTGTATCGCCGTGGGAACACCTGGTGTATCGCCGTGGGAACACCTGGTGTATCCCAGCAAAAAAACAAAGAAATCTGTAAATTCACACAAAGAATCCAGTCATCCTGTTTAAAGTGAACGGAAGCCAAAGGCCATCTCCTGTACAACAAGTTTAAAAAGATGACACAAAAAAATTAGCTTTAAAAAAAAAAAAAAAAATTAGCAGGGGGAGGAAATGATCTATGTGAGCCGACATGCTGAAGGACATTAGTGTAACAAATGGCGTTTACATACTGTAAACATTTTCATTGGAGAGCTTGCATTTATTTAAGAAAAACTTCAGTCAAATAATTGTGGTCAAGGTTATGGGAAACGACAACAAAACTATAATTAAGCAAAAACTACATAAGTTAAAAAAAAAGGAAAACATCAAATGCTTTCAGAGCAAGCTACTGTTCTGCTGATGTAGTGGTCTTGGGGTTTCTGCCTTCAAGGAGCCCTCAAGTGCTCCTGATTTCCCCTTAAACGGATGTGAATGTTTGAGTTTAAGTCAGTGTCTTACGTGAATGCTCAAGATGCATCTTTACAATCACACACAATACCAGATGCGCACACACACACACACACATACCTGGAGGGATTTGATATGATTGGCCAAGTGCATGCTTGCCAACACACACACTCACACACAAAAGAGCAGAGACAGAGGAGCACATATTTTTTCATTATGAGAGAATTTTATGCTTAACAACAAACTGTCTAAAATGAAAAGCGGGTCTGAAGCCTACATTTGGCAGATTAAACAGGCAAGTTAAAAAACGGAATGCCTTCTGTGAAGACAATGGCTCAGTACAGAAATCTGCTGTGGGTGTGTGTGTGTGTGTGTGTGTGTAGGTGTGTGTGTAGGTGTAGGTGTGTGTGGGTGTGTGGGTGTGTGTGTAGGTGTGTGTGTGTGTGTGTAGGTGTGAGTGTAGGTGTGTGTGTAGGTGTGAGTGTAGGTGTAGGTGTGTGTGTGTGTAGGTGTGAGTGTAGGTGTGTGTGTAGGTGTGAGTGTAGGTGTAGGTGTGTGTGTGTGTAGGTGTGTGTGTGTGTGTGTGTGTGTGTGTGTGTGCATGCGCTCTCACACACAGGTCTGAGGATGCTAATACATGCCCGATCGACTGTTTGTTCGTCCCTTTCACAACTTAAAAATGCTACTTTAAAATCGAACCCAAATGCAACCATGTCCTTCATCCGTTTTCTTTCCACCCAAAGCACTCTTCCACGCGCACTCGTTCACACGTCCACGTCCCTCTCTCCTCTCCTCTCCTCTCTCTTGATTCCCATGCCACAAACGACACCAGAGAGGACAAGCCACTTCACTTTCAGCCCAACTGAACGCATATATAAGATGGGCAGCACGTTTCAGCAGAGAGGCTCAAATAAACACTTCTATCTGGTTAAAAAAAAATAACAAACAGAAAACAATAACGTTTAGCCCTGTAGGAGAATATACAGTATGATAAGTGACCAAGCTCTGTCAGGTAAGAACGGACTCACTGAAAATACAGAGCCTTAATGACCTACGACCCCTCCCTCCCGCTCCCTCATCTACCTCTGACACACAGAAACCAGCAACCAGCTGTCAATCCAAGTGAAAGACATGTATATATACTAGCATATCTAGAAAAAGAGACTCCTGACTGGCCAGGATTTAAAGAGAGGTGGGGTCTGAACCCAGAGTCAAAGCCTGGATTGGATGAGGCGCTTGTCTGTCAGCAGGAGGGGCTTGCTGTTACTAGAAGCACAGCTGCTGTTCCTCCTTCAGGAGAACACCTCCTCAAGGTTGGATCTCTCTCGTTGGAGTGGCAGCCCTCCAAGTTGTCTGGGCCTTGCTAGTCCACACAAGCACAATGCTCCAGTTCTGGAATATTCTTCTTCATCATCATCATCATCATCATAATAGTCATGGTTGTTGACATCAGTGGGTGGTGGCAAAAGTGGTGCTTGGGGACTGTGGGGCGACGGCGGTACTCTACCAACTCAGCAGGTTACTACGGCCCAGCGTCATGAAGTACACCTGGCTGGAGCCGCCAGAACGCACCGATGCAAAGAACACCTGCAACACACACACACACACACACACACACACACGTTCATCATTAACACATACACTGTACTGACCCAGTCAAAATGGAACAACTTTAAATAGCGACTGCAAAGAGGTGATTCATGTGACTCACCTTGTCGTTGCGCTCGCACAGGAACTTGAGTCTCTGGGCACGCTTGTGCATGAAGACCCCGTCCAGGTGGCCCGTCTCCACGGAGCGAATCTCAATGGCCTTCTCGCCCCAGCCCATGATCTGGTTGGAGCGGATGTAAGCTGCACAAGAGAGAGTACACAATCAGCTGTCTGTGTGTGCGTCTGCCTCTGTGCGTGTGCGTGTGCGTCTGCGTCTGCGTCTGTGCGTGTGCGTCTGCGCGTGTGTCTGCGCGTGTGTCTGCGCGTGTGTCTGCGCGTGTCTGCGCGTGTGTCTGCGCGCGTGTGTGTCTGTGTGTGTGCGCGCGTGTGTGTCTGTGTGTGTGCGCGCGTGTCTGTGTGTGTGCGCGCGTGTCTGTGTGTGTGCGCGCGTGTCTGTGTGTGTGCGCGCGTGTCTGTGTGTGTGCGCGCGTGTCTGTGTGTGTGCGCGCGTGTCTGTGTGTGTGCGCGCGTGTCTGTGTGTGTGCGCGCGTGTCTGTGTGTGTGCGCGCGTGTCTGTGTGTGTGCGCGCGTGTCTGTGTGTGTGCGCGCGTGTCTGTGTGTGTGCGCGTGTGTCTGTGTGTGTGTGCGCGTGTGTCTGTGTGTGTGTGCGCGTGTGTCTGTGTGTGTGTGCGCGTGTGTCTGTGTGTGTGTGCGCGTGTGTCTGTGTGTGTGTGTGCGCGTGTGTCTGTGTGTGTGTGTGCGCGTGTGTCTGTGTGTGTGTGTGTGCGCGTGTGTCTGTGTGTGTGTGTGTGTGTGCGCGTGTGTGTGTGTGTGTGTGTGTGCGCGTGTGTCTGTGCGCGTGTGCGCGCGTGTCTGTGTGTGTGCGCGTGCGCGTGTGTCTGTGTGTGTGCGCGTGTGTCTGTGTGTGTCTGCGTGCGTGTGTCTGCATGCGTGTGTCTGCATGCGTGTGTCTGCATGCGTGTGTCTGCATGCGTGTGTCTGCATGCGTGTGTCTGCATGTGTGTGTCTGCACGCGTGTGTGTCTGCACGTGTGTGTGTGTGTGTGTGTGTGTGTGTGTGTGTGTGTGTGTGTGTGTGTGTGTCTACGCGTGTGTCTACGCGTGTGTGTCGTACCAACAGAGGTGGGCATCTCCCCCCACTGCAGCACCACATCTTTGGTGATGCGCCCGTAGGTGTTGACATAAACACCCTCGTCTTCGTAACACACCAGCAGCTCAATGCCGTCTGTGTTGGGCAGGATGATGATGGCGTGGGACTGGATATTGGTCTGGATCTAATGGACAGGGAGAGAGAGAGAAAAATGGGCAGAGAGGGGTCACCGATCAGATTTAGACGGTAACATTGGGAAAACTCCATACTAAAGTGAAGGTCCTTGGTGCCTCCATCATAGTTCCTTACATGTGTAGGGAGATAGATGTCGTAAACAGATCATAGTTCCTTACATGTGTAGGGAGATAGATGTCGTAAACAGATCATAGTTCCTTACATGTGTAGGGAGATAGATGTCGTAAACAGATCATAGTTCCTTACATGTGTAGGGAGATAGATGTCGTAAACAGATCATAGTTCCTTACATGTGTAGGTAGATAGATGTCGTAAACAGATCATAGTTCCTGAACAGATCATAGTTCCTTACATGTGTAGGGAGATAGATGTCGTAAACAGATCATAGTTCCTTACATGTGTAGGTAGATAGATGTCGTAAACCGCTCCAGAGTCCACATCAACAGCATGGAACCCGTTGCAGGAGCCATAGATGACCTTCAGCCTCTGGCCCTCCTCCACAGTCAGGTCAACCAGCAGCGGCTTGTGCACCAGGTCCCCAAAGGACTACAGGAAGCAGACAAACACCATTCAGACACATCTTACCATCGGAGTCTCATGGGCCATTGCCATTTAAAACCACCAGTACATTACATTCTCTCATTGGGACTCAATGTCAATGGCACTGCATTGATTGCAGGTTGCAGGTGTTTGAGGTGTTAAAGCATTATTTTGACCTTGCAACGTGAACAACTCGTCAAAGTAATTGGTCATAGTTTTAATGTCTCTGAATGGATCTACTTGGACTGTATCTGGACAGCTGATATCAAGTTTGCGCGTCCTAACACACAGGTCACATTTGCTTCGTGTGTGTGTGTGTGTGTGTGTGTGTGTGTGTGTGTGTGTGTGTGTGTGTGTGTGCTCACCTTGAAGGCCATGAACTTGTGGTAGGGCTTGGGTGCCCACGCATACACTTCCACAGCATGTTTCAAGGCAAGAACCAAGAACTTGATCCGTTCATATTTCACTGAGAAGAAAAAAAAGGGAATAAAAATCCCTCATCCACTAGTCCTGCTCTAACAGGCTCTATTACTTTAATGCCAACATTAAAGTGGGCATTAATCCAAAGATGAGACCACTAAATGAAGCCACCAGCCCGAACAGATGTGCACACAATAAGCCAGGAGTGGTCCTTACCAACTTTATAGTGCACACAGCCCTCCAGATCTCCCACATTGACCCAGCCCTGCTTCTTCTCCACCTCAGGGTCATTGTGCAGGATCTTGTTCCGAAGCCAGGATAGGTAGTACACTCGCAGTTTGTTCTTCTTCCCTACAAGTGGGAACAAGGGAGGTGAAGGAATTGCATAGTTAAGTTAATTGATGATGTCCTGTACATAGGGCAGGACATGTGGCTAGTGGGCCGTGAGCAGATGAAGGCATGCAGGCATGAGAGAGGCTGAGAGGTCTCACCCGATATGGTGACCAGGACGTTGAGGCCCTCCAGCACATCCATCTGCTGGAAGCGGCGTCGGTTGATGAGGGGGTAGACCTTCCCCTGGCCACTGCGGTCCAGCAGCATCAGACCAGACTCAGTGCCCACCAGCAGGTTCACGCCTGAAAGAAGAACCCAGCTGGACTTAGCCTTGGGTTTAAGGTGTGTGAGTGTGTGTAGGTGTGTAGGTGTGTAGGTGTGTAGGTGTGTAGGTGTGTGTGGGTGTGTAGGTGTGTGTAAGAAGATGTGTCCAGTTCCTAGTATGAGTGTGTGCTCACCCCACAGTGCGGCACACAGGATCTCAGAGTTGAACCTCTTCTTGTACTTGCGGATCTCGGGCGTGTCGCTCTGAGGGCGCGTGTTCACGGGGTTGACGTTCACCACTGAGCCCTTGCGTGACGGGTCTGGGAGTCGGATGTCACCGACAAAGCCCACTGCAGGTGTCAAAGGTCACCAAATCAGAGAGGAGCTCTTTGAGCAAGACTCGCCAGACATCAAGATTTGAATTCAACTTCAATACCGAATACAATCAATCACCCCTCACATCCCCAAAGCTGAATGAAAAGGTCATTGAGACACTGTGAGTCCTTGTGAACCCCAGCGCTATGAGGCCTACTGATGAGACACCGGAGACGGGAGGCCTCCACAGAGCGAGGGGCGAGACTCACCCAGGTTGTTGAGAGCGGCGGCGGTGGAGGGCGAGACCTGGAGCAGACGTGGGTCGATGAAGGGGGTGAAGGAGGACGAAGATTTGTGTTTCTGAAGGGTGCTACTGGCCGACTGGGTCTGGAACACACGGGGGGCAGGTGAGCCTACAGCATGACCTGAGCAACCTGCAACCTGTCTCAGCTAATACCTGCAGACTAACAGCCACTTCGGAGTCAGCAGAAGTCTGAATTGACCTTTTCCATCAACTTCTGCTATTCACACGTACTTTGTTGTAATGGATGACCTCCAGCTGTGAAGAACTATGTTGACTTTTGACCTCAATAGCATCCCCTAAATCTAACCATGTTTTACCATGAACCAGTAAAAACTACACCCTTGTCCACAGTAGTGACATAGGCATCTCAAAATAAAAGTGAAGTGAAAGTTACTGAACCGACACACATAAACAACATGCTGAACAAGCACAGACTATGTTAGAGATTAGAAGCCATCTAAAGCACACCCGTTAACACACACTAACACCCCCCAAAAGAGGCTCAAACATGGAAGATATGATGTGTTAAATCAAATAAAAATGTGAGAATCAGGAAATGAAATGCAAGGAGGGAATGAAATAAAAGACAGGGATGCATTCAGAAGGCAAGACACACACATCTAAAGAGGAAAGGACTTGTGTAGAAGCAGAGCGTCGTCAAGGACATAAAGGGGAGATGGAGACCTGCCTTTTCCTCTCTCGGTGCTTCATTCCTTTATTTCTGCTGACATACTCTCCTAATCTTACTGAATCCTGGGCTAAACCAGCAGAGCCCGGAGCTTAATCTGACACTCTGCCCTGGCACACTGGCACACTGAAACGTCAACAAGACTGAGTGACAGTCGTTAAAGACCTGCTTCATAATATCACACCACACGCTCATCCCCTCCGTCTCTTTTGGGACCGCCACACAGAAAACAGCTCGACACCCTAATATGCTTTCATGCAAAGGCAAGCTGAACAAACAGATATTAAGGGGAAAGCACTCAAGTGGATTATGTAGACTTGAAAGTTGAAAAGTGATTAGTTTTGTGATTTATTTCCCCCAGTACATGTGCTCTTAATCTTTATTTACTTGATTGTATTCTTGAGTTGTTCTATGGTGTCCCTCATGGCACAAACAGGAGCAGCGCTCCACACTTCATTGTGTGCAAAGCCATACAATGACAATAAAAGGCTTTCAAACACCAGTTCATAGGATGGTGGTTAGGAGTCGCAGGCAAAAGGTTTTAACACACATATGACCATGTTGGGGGCCATTCTTTTAATATTGTTTCCTTTGAGATACCGTTCAATTACTATTCTGCCCAAGCTCCTCCACAGGCCCAAATGAATGCACGTCTTGGGTGCTTCACGTTACACGGATACATAATCATCCCTGGGCTGCAAACTCCCTAGCCTCCACGCACATGCAGAGAGCAAGCAAAGGAGGCAGCACCAGTGGATCATTGCTCTGTCCATCCATCCTAACATCTCTTTTAGGGGTGTTAAGAAGCGTGCAGCAGAAGATAGATACAAGAGCAGAAGCCAGAAGAAAAAGCTGTTTCACCCAAAGCTGCTGATCTAAGGTCAGCTTCCATGTTTGTAGCTCAAGACAGATTGGGTTAGGGAGGTTACTGGAGCTGATCCTAAACCAGCAGCTACATGACACACAGAGTTAGCCACAAGAGACCCAGCCCGTGCATCAGAAGGTGGGGAGAGAGGAGGAGGGGGGGGGGGGAACTACGGCACGCACAGGGGGACATACCTCGCCGGCAGCCAGCTTCTCCAGGGGGGCGTGAGGGGACATGGAGGGGCTGGCGTGGCTGGAGGACGAGGGGGAGCTGGAGGCCATGGAGGAGTTGGGGGAGTGGTGGCTCTGCTGCAGGAGGTCGGGCAGGAGGTGAGCGCGGCCAGCGTAGCCATTGCGCTCCAGAGGTGAGCCCAGGCCCGCAGCCCCGGCGGCGCTGGCAGCAGCAGCCAGCCGCTTGAGCTCACTTGCACTCTGGAATCGAGAAGAGTCACATAGCAGCTCTGAACCGGGCCGGACTAGACAGGACCTGCGGCGCTGGAGGGAGGGAGAACAGCGCCTGGCCTGGACCACAGCCATGGGACTGAACCCTGCCTGAGCTAGCTCCCATTTCAGCTTCACTGTCAGTGTCTGCAGCTGGCTCCAATTGGTAGTTGTCAGAGTGCTTAATAAAGCCTCCTTCAGCTGAGTCAAGACTTGGGAAAGATCTCTGTGGACTCCTAGGCTTTCAGTAGGTTTTACAACAACAGTTTCTGGTTAGTGCTGCAATTGTGCCAGCATTATCTACCTGAGGCATATTTGGTCCTTTTAGTGCTAAACTGATGAATCCTGTCTACTCTGAACAGAGCCATCTCTTATGCTGTGGAGCATTCTTAACTCAAGAGAAGAGGGTTTTTAACAGCAATGAGATAAAACAACAAATGATAAAAACTGAAGGGGATGATGGATGAATAAAATGACAAAACATGAAACTGATGAATAATGGACTAAAATAACAGGAACATGTATCAGAAGGAGCTCAGGAGTGTTCAGGGGAAGAGCGGTTACCTGTCGGACAATTAAAGTGCCGTCTTTGCAGGGTGTGGCAGGGTCGCTCTCTGCCTCATCGTGAACAATCATGGTCTTGACAGACTCCGTCTCGCCATTACTGAGCTTGGAGGAGCTACAGGGGGAAGAGACCATACCAGGAAGACACATCTCAATAGGGGTAGACCATACCAGGAAGACACATTTCAATAGGGGTAGACCATACCAGGAAGACACATTTCAATAGGGGTAGACCATACCAGGAAGACACATCTCAATAGGGGTAGACCATACCAGGAAGACACATTTCAATAGGGGTAGACCATACCAGGAAGACACATTTCAATAGGGGTAGACCATAGAAGTGATCTTCTCCAGCTCCCTAACTAATCATTAATGACACAGATCCGCCTAGGTGAACCCATATCAAGTCCAGGTTTCCAACATTTATTCCTCTAAATCTAATCCCATGTTTCAAACATGTATTCCTCTTTAAATCTAATCCCATGTTTCCAACATTTATTCCTCTTTAAACCTATTAACAGACCAGACTGCGACGGGTAGTTGTATGGAATGGAGAGAGATGTTCCAGAAGGACAGAGTTGAACACTCACCCAGCTCTGGAATCCTCTGTGCCGGACGTGGACTCGTCCCCAGGCTCCTGGTCCACCTCCTCCTCGTCGCTGGTGGCCGAGTCGTCGCTGGAGGAGGAGTAGTCGGTCACCTTGTGAGGAGGCCGCACGTCGTCCACCGCCCGCAGCTCCTTGGCCAGTGCCGTCAGATCCTGGAAGGTGTGGAGAAGGTCTCACATCAGACGCGTGCCACCAGAGTACCAAATGGCTTAGACGGGATCAGGTTGAACAGCTCAGCATTCAGAGTCAGCCAAGCAGCAGCTCGGGAACATCACAAGACCATGAGTGCATTGGCAAGGCCACATTTCTAGGGTTGGGTGCGTGCGATGGATAACTTACTAATTACTCCCTACCCACGTACTACTCTAGCATAAAACATTACATTTGACTATGTACTCTCAGAATGGAGTTCAGTGCCTTCATTAAAGAACATACGGTGGTCGAATGCACAGACAGTTGTACTGCACATATTTTCTACATAAGTCTACATACGTAAAAATCCAGTCTTGTTGCAAGCTGGTCATCACTATTATACAAATACTATCTAAATGACTGCATTTGTATTTAAATTCAGAATGCTAGTCTGGGGTTAGATACACAGATCCTGTCTGAATGAGGACATGCAGGTCTGGTGAGATGGAGCATTGGAGTCAAATGTAGCCAACATCCCCAAACATGAAATAAGAGCACCAATAAGCAAAACAAAAAGAGCGAGTAGCCAGTGAATGTACAGGGAATGGATAAGTGACATGGGGAAGAGCCAATCACAAGCCTGGCCTATTGTGGATCATGCAGTAGGTGAACTGCTATGGATGTGAGAGGCAGTGCACAGGCCATATAATAAATACATCCTCTGGTCAAACAGGCTTACCACTTCCCCCTACAGGTTATCAACACACAGCAATACCAGCCATGGACGTCCACACGCACACATGACACAAGAAACACACATCAGGCAGTCCAGATTGAAGTTCAGAAAATACATCCCTATTTCATGATAACTAACTAGTTACTTATCTAGTTGCTTCTTTGTGGTTTTTAATGGGCGCACAATCCACACTACACTAATTAAGGATAACATGTCACATAGTCATAATCAAAGTCATTTTCTCAGACTAACTCTTTCCTTCATCCATGACTCACACACTTGGCTATGATCTAGAGTTACGACAGCTCAGAGTTTCTCTATTGTGGTGATATCTACAGGGCTCAAGAGTTTCTTTATTGTGGTGATATCTACAGGGCTCAGTTTCTCTATTGTGGTGATATCTACAGGGCTCAGATTTGAAGAGTTTCTTTATTGTGGTGATATCTACAGGGCTCAGAGTTTCTCTATTGTGGTGATATCTATAGGGCTCAGTTTTGAAGAGACACTCACAGCAGGGCGGGTAGGTCTGACGAAGTCCTTCCTCTCCTCTGTCTTCTTCCCAGCATGCTCTGGGCGCTGCATGGGAGAACCCTCAGACTTGGAGGACGCTAAGGGGAGGGACAGAGTGATAATTAGCACTTAAAGGTCTTACAGAAACATGTAGGAGGTAAAAGTGTAATGTGTTAAAGATCTGAGATTAAAGTGCATGCGCAGATGTATGGGTACTTGGGGGTAAACCTATTCTCTTAGCAGCTGTGGGAGTGTAGTCTTAGAATAATGCTTACATGTAGATGTCAGAGTTCTTATGGGACTGAAAGCATACCTTGAGTCTGTGCCCTGACCTATCTAGGGTAGAGCAGGAACAGTAGTAATATGTGTGTGTGTGCGCGTGTGGATAAAGGAGTAATAGTGTGTGTTCTTCAGAATGTGATATGTGTGTGTGTGTGTGTGTGTGTGTGTGTAAGACTCACAGCGTGCTCTGAACTTGTCTCCTGAACTGTTGTGAGCAGTGATATGTGTGTGTGTGTGTGTGTTAGTGTAAGACTCACAGCGTGCTCTGAACTTGTCTCCTGAACTGTTGTGAGCAGTGATATGTGTGTGTGTGTGTGTGTGTGTGTGTGTGTGTGTGTGTGTGTGTGTTAGTGTAAGACTCACAGCGTGCTCTGAACTTGTCTCCTGAACTGTTGTGAGCAGTGGTCTGGGAGCCGGCGGAGCCTGAGGAGCTCCCGCTGCCGGGCCGAGGGGCCAACTTCTCCACGCGCTCCCACAGCAGCCGGGGCTCTGCACTGCTACACACACACACACACACACACACACACGCACACGCAACATTTCAGCTCCATAACACACTTCCTGCACGTAGCTGTCTGAACATGCAACTTCCTCATCCCCCAGCCAGAATTGACCTCTTGACCCCACATTACATGACACTAATGACCCCAGAAGACATATAATTACAGAATTTAGACTAGGTATACCCCAGAATCTGAATTGTAATTTAAGATGAAATGACATGAAGTTTCTATACAAGTTGAGAAAACCGTACAGCAGAACCCTTCAGAAAACAATCAAGGGGAGAGTTTCTCATACCTCCCAGCGGTCCTCTGTCCTGATTGGCTGGTGTGCTGGCCGCCGCCCTGGTGAGGCGAGTCTCTGCGTGACAGCACTGGAGATCTGGATGTCGTCCGCACGGGAACCTTCCAGAAACACACACACAGGTGTTACTTCAACAGATAACAGCGAGGAGAGCGGTGGAACATAATCAGCCCTACTCTTAACACAGAAACATATCCTCAGCTCCCGAGAGGCACACCAGATCTCACGATGGCCAAAGAGTGGCATGATACTATTTCAACCAAGTACTTCATAATACCACACCTCTTTTGAGCTCAACAGGGAGAAGTCACACGGGAAAAGGAAAAGAAAAAAAAACTCTTGGCTTTCTATCAAACTAAAATGACATCTGAAATATAGTCATCTGAGGATTGCAATGTTTTTTTCCCCATCCACATTTGCTGTGATCAGAGTGGAGGAGCTGGATAAGACTCGACACTGAGCATGATTAGAGAATACCTGCTAATGTGGAGAGGGTGAGGGTGAGGGAGAGAGAGACTGGGAGAGGGAGGCTGGAGTGAGTATTCAGAGCAGAAACAAACACAAGCTCAAACCTGAACAGACACTTAAAGCCAGACCTGGAGCAGCCCTTCAGCAGATTAGATGCTTTGGAAAGATGCCCACAGTAAAGAAGACATGACTAGGATGCAACAGGCCGGGGACTACCTCTAGAACTACCTCTAACATCAGTAACAATAAGAGATCTGGACAGGACTGCAAAGAATGGAGCACAGGGCCATGACTCTGGCAAAGCTGTTGATTCTTCTCCTCTTCACTCACTTTACCAATGCGTTTTCACATTTCAACAAGAATTATAATCCCTTGAAAATAATGGAAGAGAATGAAGACAACTACTAAATCAAAATCTACAAATACTAGTGACTAGTGAAGTGGTCCTTCAGACCGCGTGCAGGAATTTGCTGCTACAAATACAAGGAAAGCCGAATATGTTTCCAAGTGACTCCTCTCTACCTCTCTTCTTAACACAAGAGCTCTACCCAGACACTAGCAGGCTACAGAGGTACCACATGTCTGACACTAGGGGGTACTCCAACGAAGAACCTTCCACTAGAACCTCTGGGAAAGCACACTCCCACTGGCGAGAGACGGCGAGGGCCCTCCCACTGTCCTGGGCTTACCCTGGGAGGCACCTCCTCGGGGAGGCCCGGCTCGTGGGCCCGCTGCTGGGCGTGGGGAGGCTGCGGGAGGTCAGAGCGTGCTGGGTGGTGCTGGTTGGGGTGGTGGGGGTCCTGAGAGCGGAGGTGGAGGTGGGACAGACTGGGGATGGGGTCGCTGAATGAATGCGAACGAGAGACGGGGGGAGCGGCGCTGCTCTTTAGAGCGGCCAGCTGAGACCACTGCACCTTCCGGACAGGGAGAGAACAGACGGAGAAGAGGGAGAGGAGGGGGGTGGGGGGGCAGACAGAGAGACACAGCATGAACACACACATACACACACACACATGGAGGAAGAGAAGTGATGCATGTATGGGGTTTGGACAAACACGCATACACGCGCACACATGCACCACACACACACACATACACGCAAACACACATAAAACATTAACATGCGCCACGGTGGTTACACAAAGAGACATTTGGGCCAAAAACTCAACTGCATTAAGCAGAAGGGCCTAAAAGGCAGTGAACTCACTTGAGTGAGTATCAGTGTCATCTGACAAACAGCTTAGAAATGAAACATAGGAAAGGCAGGGCAAGATCAGGTAAGGTTCTAGGTTCTAGATCAGGTAAGGTGAAGTATGGGTCTAGGAAGCCAGTGACGGCCAACACCATGCAGCTGACAGTGTGAAAGGGCTTTAGTCCTCTCTTAGGAAGGCTAGTAAGGTTTGTTTAGCTATAGGGCAGAACCAAAGGCTAATGAAGAATAACCCACATCTTAAGATTACGTGTATGCTGTTGAGTAAATAACCCACACATCACTTAAGCATCACTGCCTAACGGACCCATTTCAAATATGAAAATGTCAATTCCAATGCTTAGTTGACTAAATCAGCTGAGATACTAAGTGGAAACACCAACCTAGGAAGTAAGGGCATGGTAATAAGAGAGGGAAATAACAGAATGAGACAGACAGACACAATAGAAAGGCACTTAAGGGCTGCCCTGGTTACCTGTGGTTCCATAGGCCTGTGCATAGCCTCAGAGTTCCCATTGGAGAAGGGCTCGGAGCGGGGAGGGACAGGGGGCTGCTTGGGTGGGGCGGCCTGGGGGGAGCCCTGAACGTTCTTTCGGAAGCGATCATCAGCCTGGGCAAGGGGGGGAAAGACAGGAGGAAGAATGAGTATCTGGGAGAGGAGGACGGGCAGAAGAAGAGAACACGGAGGAGGACGAGAGGAGACGCGGGGGGGGGGGGGTCCCCCGGAGCCAGTCCATGCCATGCTCCACATCAAACACCTGGCTGAGACACAGACGGCAGCCACCAGGACGAGAAGGACAACACACACT
The DNA here is from genome assembly GCF_900700415.2 of Clupea harengus. Classification (NCBI taxonomy): domain Eukaryota; kingdom Metazoa; phylum Chordata; class Actinopteri; order Clupeiformes; family Clupeidae; genus Clupea; species Clupea harengus. The sequence continues at coordinate 2,632,061 of NC_045172.1, read as the reverse complement.
GGAAGGTTTCATTCTGGGTTAGCAAAGGGTTTGTGGCTTGCACTCGAGCCAAGAAGAGATCCTCCACAGTGGTCTGTAGAAGTGGGTGAGAAGACTGAACCAGGACTGTGTGTGTGTGTGTGTGTGTGTGTGTGTGTGTGTGTGTGTGTGTGTGTGTGTGTGTGTGTGTGTGTGTACTTGGAAGAGCGCACAAATGAGAGACGATCGGAGTATTTGGTTCTCAGATAAATGGCTCGAGACAATTCAGAAAACACAGATAACAGTAGGAACTCCATGACTCCATGCCTGACAAACACAGGAATAGTCGGGATGTGTTAAAGACGCAACAGAACTCCACAGACGAAACATCACGTGCATCCCAACAGTTACGTCAGGCCAGATAACTCCAATGGGTAGTCACCTCACTAGGTAGGAACGTTTTTATAACATCCTCAAAATCATTTTGACGTTCTATATATATATATATATATATGTAGGAATGAGAGATAAACACACCCGTCAGTCCCACCTATCCCCAAGTCATGGGCTCTATGGGGACATTAGTGTTCAGAATGTTGGAATCTAATCTGAATTACTTTGAAAAGGAAACCTAAGTGACATAAAGCAACAAACCCTTCTGTTTCTACTCCAGACTCCAAGTTAAATACTACAGGGAACCTAAACGTGTCTAACACAAAATCTACTATATCTGCTGAAGTCAATGACAAAGTGTGGAACTTGGAAAAGGAAGATCAACAATGAAATGATACTGTCAGGAATAATAATTCGTTCAGAACCAAACAAAAAATAGCTGTGGTGTGAAAGGCTAACCTAATCCATTTGTATTTTACTATTATTATCATTATTATATAAAAGGTCAAGTCTCTCATACAAGGAGCTGAAAATAATCAAGTTTGACGAGATGTTTCATCTGCAGAGGTTTTAGTATCTGTGGAGGAGAGGCACATTCAGTAACACAGGCACGCAAGGGGACTTCTGTCCCAGTCACTTTCAGACTGATGGTTGTGAGAGATGGGGGTTTCAAACAAAGCTAACTACCAATTCAACTGCAGACCTACTGTCCTCGCTTTGCGGTCTCTAGCCACCTATTGAAAACGTTTTATTTGGAGTTGAATACAGTTGGTCCAACTTGGTCTGATTTTGTAAACAAAAATGGAAATGGATGATATGTAAAAAGAAACACGTTTAAAAAAAAAAAAAAAGCCAACTGTCCATAAAGTATTATTGCAAAACGAAAAAACCAAAACCCTTCTGCTCACACAACCACTGATTTGGCATGTCAAACCAGGAGCCAAACAAGGAGCCAAACTAGCAGCCAAACCGAGGGGTGTTGTTTTACATGAGCAGCCAGAAGCAGCGGGCAGCAGGGCGGGGGGGGTGGGGTGGGGGAGCACGGGGGTGGGCCTTCACCTCTCCATCCGCCTCGGGAGCGGAGGCGGCACCATTCAGCTCTGTGGGCGGGGTTGGTGGTGGGGGTGTGGTCCTGTCTGGGGGCTCCAGCAGTGGAGGACTGGGCTCAGTGGTCACGTGACTCGGGGCCTCAGCGACCGCCTCGTCCACAGACTGCTCTACAAGCGGGGAGCTGCAGCTGTCTGCAGGGGGCGCTGTCTGTGGAAGGCTCGGCTCCCAGGAGGGGCGTCTCTCTAAGGCCTTGGCCAGCTCGGCCAGGGGGGTCTGGGGCAGGCTAGCGTCGTCTGGGGGGTTAGACTGGGGGGGTCGGGGGACGTCTTTAAGGCGAGTGACCGGGGTCCTGCTCCAATCGAGGGCCGGCTGCGGTTGCTGTGGCTGCTGTTGCTGCTGCTGCTGGAGGGACAGCAGGTAGGCCTGCTCCTGCCGCAGCTGCCTCTTCAGACGCTCCGCTTTGCGCTGCTCCTCCAGCTCTTTCCACTTGAACTCCTGGGGTACAGGGGAGCGCAGTACCAGCGGTCAGCCCATAGGGGGCACCAGTGGAGGCAGAGAGCCATCAGATTCCCTCTACTGTCATGCATTTGGATCGAGAAAGATTTGAGTGATGCATGCCTGAAAGGTTGCTTTGCCACTTACTAAGAGAACACATCTCAAGATGGAGACACACGGCCTGTTAAAGAGCTAGAATATTATTATATTATATCTTTCATTTCACTTTTTTCATTTAATCAATTTCCATAACGGCAACTGGATATTTTGGGCGTTCTAACGCGAGACAGAAACGGAGTGGTCTTCAAGACAGGATTGTGATTTTGTTGTTTAAGCGTCTGAGAAAAAGAAATAACAGCATAAACAAACAAATGGATATATAAAGAAGAGAGTAAAGATGAGAAATCAAAAAAGGTACAAAACAAAAGAAGATGTTTTGTCTGGACCAAATGAACTATTTCTATATGAATTTACTCTAAAAACTCCATGAAGCAGACCACTGCTTCACATAATTATCCCTGGAGGCCAAAACCTTTGTTTGAACAGAGGCTCAAACGTTCATATCTTCACACACGGAATAGAGGGGGTAGGAAGGCCAAACAGGCAGGATGGGGGAGGGGTCCAGATCTGAGGTGCTTCTCAGGGTGTCTGCATACACTATGTCCTACCGTCCCTAAATAAAGCTGCCCTTCTCTTACGCTGTAGCCAACTCGTCTGCTAGAGGAACAATTAGACACCTCATTGACCTCACAGCCAGCAAGGCACTGTGGGAAACCTCCACTCGGCCTAAAAAGTCATTTCCTGACGACCTCATTACCTCAATTCCTGACCTGGGGGCCTTGCTCTGGATGGTTGCCAAGGAAACCATGTGTTTTCAAGACACGCTTTAGCCCAAAGCCAGGTCTGAACTCCTGAGTGAGACTACTGTAAACTTTAAAAACAACTTCACAGTTTCCAATAGTCGCTTGGGCACGGAGCTTAGCCTCCATGAGAGAAACAGAGAGAGAGACAGAACAGAGAGAGAGCAGGTGAAAGACGAGAGAGAGGGAGGTGCAGGTCATGAAGGAGGAGGCCCTACCAGCAGCATGGCTTGCTCATGGAGTAGCTGCTGCTGCAGGATCTCAAGGTGGCGCTGTTCCTCCTCCAGCTGACGGCGGATATACTCCTGGCAAGAGAGCACCGTCATTACCAACTAACCTCACTCACATGCCAAACACATGGGAAATGCAGGACCAAAGATCACATGCAAAAACCTAACAACTATAGAAACTATTAGGTAAGGGACATCACATGGCATACAGATACAGAGAAATGTGCAATGATTGGGAATGTAAATTCATTTTTCATTATACTACTTTCTTGACATGATGATGTTATTCTATCCATCCAACTAGAGAGGAGGTAGAGCAGCACCCTCCACCCAGCGTACCTGCTCACGGTCAGTCCTTCTCTTCTCATCGTCAGCCCTCCTGCGGTCCTCCTCCTCTTTGCGGCGGCGTTCCATCTCCTCCATCCGCCTCTTCTCCTCCTGTTCTCTCCTCCGCTGCTCCCTCTCCTGCTGCCTCCTCATCTCGCGCTCGCGGCGCTGTTGCTGTAGTACACCAGCAGGGGGCAAGAGTGAGCACAGCACCACATCTCACATGCTGTCTGTATGGAACTGTATCCCACAATCAAGGGTTTATGGGTAAATAATATATAAAATATGTAGTTTTGACTGGACAAATATACACTTTAATATTTAATAGTATAGAGTTCTGCTTTTTGCCACGGTAATTCATAGAGAGACCGGTATTCTAATGCATATGGGTAGGGCAACTATCATCTGTGCTAAAGCTGGAGTTTCCACTGTTATCAATGTAAGATCGTTGCCTCACAGGAAATAACAAGACTCGATGACAACAGGCATAACCACCGGGAGTGTCTCTTTCACACACACACACACACACACACACACACACACACACACACACACACACACACACACACACACACACACAGACACACACAGACACACACAGGTCCATTACTGCTGACATGTCCAGACATGTCTTACTCAAGTTCTGATTTTCTCAACCCCAGCCTTGAGTATCAGCTGATTTGACAAACAGTAGTAGGCAATTACTGTAAGCTAAATAAAAGCAGATTTGGGTGGAAATCCTAATTGAGCTCTATCAACCAAATACTCTTTATTTAAAGCTGCACATGTTTTTGTCTAATGAAGATATATGTCTATAACCACTCAACATCTGTTATCCACAATTTTGAACAACAAATGTGATAAATCAACGCTGTTTTGGGCGTGACACAGAAATGCTGTTTTGTTGAATTTTAGGCAGGGCGTGCCACAGGGACGCACTAAATATTTAAAAGAAAACTATTAATGTTTAATTCCAGTCTGGTGGCTGCCCAGTCCCAAGGCTCATCAGGATTCTCTCCACTTGTTTGATTTGATCTAAGCATCAGTTAAGTGAATGGCATGGTTTTATTTGATTAATTTACACTTTACCCAAGGTTAAATTAGTTTGACATGAAGCTTATTATGTACAATATTATGTACAAAATGATGGGAATACGAAATAAAGATGAATTCATAATAATCTTGACCTATTAAGGTTCAATGTCATTGCTGTGTTCCTGCCTCATTATTAGGGAGGCTAGTGCTACACACCACCATGTTTTTAACTATGTTTCTAACTATGTTTTCTTATAGGTTGTTTTAACCATGTTTTTTTAACTATGTTCTCACTGTGGCACTCTGAGATTCATGTGAATATAGAGTGCGTTATAAATTAAATGAATTATTATTATTATTAATAATTACCTCCTCCAGCCGCCTCCTCTGCTCCTTCTGCTGCTCGATGCGCTTCTGTCGTTCGGCCAGTAGTTGGCGCTTGTACTCCTCCTGCTCGCGGAGCTGCTGCTCCTGCAGGAGCTGCTGGCGTCTCAGGGCCTCTGAGCGCTCCTTGTTCTCCTGCTGCAGCCGGATGAAGTCACGCCGCAGGGTCGACTCACCCGGCTGATTAACAATCGAGCTACACACACACACACACACACACACACACACACACACACACACACACACACACACACACACACACACACGCACGCACACACGCACACACGCACACACGCACACACGCACACACACACACACACACACATTAACACCTACTCTTTTTTTGTTACACAAAAGTGAACTCAGACTCCACACCGTAGCTCAGTCTGTTGTGTGTTAAGGGTAAAGTGGTTCAGGCTCTCTGAAGTGCTTTGAGACCATGTCTGTTGTTAATAATGCTATATTACTCCAGGACACTGGACTGAATGGTACTCAGGGTGTGTTCTGTGAGGCTTCAGAGTGAATGTGCTGGGGTGTGGGGCTGGGTGCAGTGGGGTGTGGGGCAGGGTGCAGTGGGGTGTGGGGCAGTGGGGTACCTGGGCTCTCCCTCTGCCTCAGGGGGATCCTCCTCTTCCTCCTCACTGCCACTGTACTCATACTCGGTCTCATCTACAAGCACAGGAGGAGACGAATCAAAACTCATCACACATTACAACAGAACTCTGTGTTTATTAGACAGGCACCCATAACACACACACACATATACACACACACACTTCATCTCTTTTCTTCTGTTGCAGTCAGTTTGGCCTTTTAGTGAATGTGCGCGTGTGTGTGTGTGTGTGCTTTGAAGTGTGCATGCTCAGCCACTCACCCTTCTCTCCTCTCTTCTTGCGCGTGCGGTCGATGTGGTCTTTGAGCTGGATGCGAACCTGCCTCTCGTTGGGCTGGTCCCGAATGAAGGGGTGCTTGAGCAGCTGGTCTGTGGGGGGCCGCTGGGTGTAGTTCTTCACCAGACAGCCCTCGATGAAGCTGAAGAACTTCTTAGACCTGAGAGACAATCAAGGGAGATGGGAGGGAGGGAGGGAGGGAGAAGAACAAATAAGAAAGGGAGACAAAGCAGTTGAGAAATAAAACAAACACACTCCTACCAGCCAGGTCATCATACAAGGAAAGCATGTTGAAATATTCACTCCTATTTCTCCAAAACACACCAAGCAGTCGGAGCTGCACTAAATAATTAAGCGCCTCCCAGCTCAGACACTGCAGAGATGGAGCAGTCAGGGGGGGGGGGGGGGGGGGTACTGAGTGGCAGGGGTTTGTGGGTGTGTACACATGTGGATGTGTGTCTGTGAGAGGGAGAGAAAGAAAGAAAGAAAGAAAGAAAGAAAGAAAGAGAGAGAGAGAGACAGTGGCCTTGGCTCCACTGCAAAGGCTGTGTTTGGGGGCCGTGTCCCTGAGCTGATATCATGGAAACTCTGAGAGGTGGCTTTGATGTGTGGAGGAGACGGTCAGGGCTCAGGTATGAAGCAGACATAGAGAAAGGTCCTTCCTGTGCCAATGCCAGCCTGGGCCAGCATGGCAGACCAGACCAGATGTGCCACAGATGCCAGGCCTGCATCCCAACCTCAACTCAGACTGAGGATCTAAGTGGTACTCCTTTAATTTGCCTGAAGAAGCCATAACATATCAAACAGCCGTTGGGAATTTCCATGTTCTTGATTGGAACAATAGCAGTGCTTACTCAGACAAAGCTGACAGGCACTGCGGCAGTCGTGGAATTTGCTGGAGAAATAAACGAGCGCGTATGAAACAATGCCTTGTCCACTGCATGTTGATCTGCGTGAGGTCATGAAAGGTGTGTGTGAGCTGGTGACTGCTGCCAGTCCAGGAGAGCTCATCTCTGACTCACCATTTCTTGGACTTGAGTCTCGGAGGAGGGTTTCTGGGAATGAGGAACAGCGCTCGCATGGGGTGCATGTCACACAGCGCTGCAAACACACACACACACACACAGGATTAAATCTAAAGAAAATGGTGGATTTATCGGTGATCAGACAAAGTAGGAATTCAGTAAGATACATTGCTTGAAGTGAGTGAAAAAAATGGAAAAGACCAAAATAACAGAAAATGGCATTTATTGGGAGGAGGGATATCTAGAGAAAATAGAGACAGAGCGCGAGAGAGAGAGAGAGAGAGAGAGAGAGAGAGAGAGAGAGACAACACAGACATAGGAGTCGTAAAAACGCACACACACACACACACACACACACACACACACACAGGAGGAGAGACAGAGAAGGAATGTGGGTAAAGGAAAAATTCAACAGTGGCACTTACGTGGGGCCCCTTCTGCCATCTCAATGGCTGTAATGCCACAGGACCACAGGTCACTCTGAGGAGAGACAGAACAGAGACAGTCAAACACTGCGCACGCGCACACACACACACACACACACACACACACACACACACACACACACACACACACACACACACACACACACAGAAACACAGACACACACACACACACAAATACCAAACCAAAGTATGTGAGCATGTAGTCCTAGAATCCAGTTGTTTGTGGACTTAGTCGTGGACACTTGTGGGTGGGTTCATGTTCATGTATTGTGTGTAGGTCTCTGTTCCCTTGTCCCATGTGTCCTAGGTGTGTGTGTGTGGGCACTGGTGTGAGTCTGTGCGCATACCCTGTAGTCATACGTGGCGTCAGGGTTCTCGTCGCAGGCGATGACTTCTGGTGCCATCCAGTAGGGCGTGCCAATAAAGGTGTTCCGTCTGCCCACTGTCCTGTCCAGCTGGGCACTCACACCAAAGTCCACTGTGGGCACACAGATAAGAGAACACAAGATGCCAACAGTGAGCATAGACTGTGCTGCTGGGTGGTTAAGGGGTGTTTAATTATTAATGAATGAGCATCATTGTGAGAGAAGACCTGAAGAGACTGCCTTTGTGTGAAGTCTACAGTTGTACTAAATCTCTAGTCAGTGATTGGCTCCTATATCGGACCACAGTGGGAGCACCTACATGTTCAGGCTCCAGGTTTGTGGCCTAGGAGATTTAATGCCAAATAATTCAAAGCGGTTCAGCTGTGTGTGTCACCATTCCCATTTCAGGGATCTCAAGTTGATCTAGTGCCTGGGGTCTGGGCATCTTACCCAGCTTGACTTCAGCGTTCTCCGTGAGCAGCACGTTCTGGCCCTTAATGTCTCGATGGATAACATGGTGAGCGTGTAGATGGGCCAACCCCTGCATGGGTGGAGAGAGGAGGAGGAGGAGGAAGAGGAAGAGAGAAGAGGGCAAGGAGGATGAGTATATGGAAAGTATGCAACTCTGACCACTAACACAAAACATAAGGGAATGGGTCAATTAGCTTGTTTCTGTCTGTGCCAAGGGGTGTATGAATGCAGTGTATGTGTGAATGTGTGTGTGTGTGTGTGTGTGTGTGTGTGTGTGTGTGTGTGTGTGTGTGTAGAATGCACACACCCTGAGGATCTCTCTGGAGATGTAGGCGATCCAGTCCTCCTTGAGTGTGTTTCCCTTCGTGTTCTTCACCAGGTCTGTGATGGAGCCAGCTCCACAGAATTCCATCACCAGCTGCCCACACACACAAATAAAACAAAGATAAGAGTGAGCGAGAGATGAAGGGTGGGGAGAAGTAGAGAAGGAAGGGGGGGTGTTACTCAAATGGCAGCAGGTACATGTTAGCAAACATTAGCCACGGAGAAAGGCACAGAGGAAGGGAAATAAGACAATACGTAGAGAAGTGTGTATGTCACACACATCCTGCTTGGCGTTTCTGTGGTTCAATTGTTATGGATAAAGTCCACTGGATAATGTCACCTGATTCACACACAAGGTTATGGAGTTTGCAATTCCTTCATTGTTTAGTCTTTGTGTGTGTGTGTGTGTGTGTGTGTGTGTGTGTGTGTGTGTGTGTGTGTGTGTGTCTGACCCAGAGCTGGTCATCGTTCCCAGGAGGGCTCTTCTTGATGAAGGCTCCATAGTAGGTGGCGATGTTTCTGTGGTGGGAGTATTTCTTCAGCATGTTGATCTCCAGCTTAATCTCCTCCTCTTCGTCCTGCATTAACACAACACAGCACAGGCACACACACACAATGAAGCAGGTTTATTGGGTTGAAAACATTCCGCCTCTATGACCATGTTTCCATGTTTCCTCAAGGATTAGGTCCATTATACAGGTATCAACTTGTCACTGAAATATGAAAGACCACATGTCGTGTTCCTGTGTGGAGCTTAATTCCCAGAGAATACACATGAATTAAATGCACATGCTACTTAACCTGCTTTGGACAAAAGAGTTTAGTGTAAATTAATTATGTTTATATAGCTTACGATATACTTTGACATGAACATTTTTTGAACAAGATCACCGTGGTCATGGTTTTATTTTTCGTAAACAAACGAAACCAGTCTTGACGGGATTCAGAGCACCAGACAACATCTCTTTGGCCACCGCTCTCTCTCTCTCTCCTCCATCCTCCCTTATCTCCGCCCCCCACCCTCGCTACACCTCCCCCTCTCATAGCAGCTCTTACACTCCGCAGTACAGATGCTCACACATCATGGGAATCCCCGACATACTTTCCCCCCTCAAACAATCACATTTTCATCTCACGAGCGTCTCATTCAGTCAACAGCTATAAAAGCTAGCAGAGGGATTATTGCTCTGAATGGCACCGTTCATTTCCTCATAGCGGTAGCATAATGCTAACTCCACTAAAAGCTGTGGACTTGAGCTTGTGAACGGCGGCTGAATGAGATGGCACGGACAGAAACGGGCAGTGTCGTTTCACCGGCCATGCTTCCCCTAATTATGCATGATCCTCTTAGCCCTTTCTGGCTTAGCGCATGCATGCAGGCCGATAAAACACAGCTATCAATGACGTGTGTGAAAATAATACACGCACACACACAACACCGCCACCACCACATGACTGAAACTTATGAGTCTTTTAACGGTCCTTTAAAGTTCTGGCATTCAGAATTCCTCTGTGTTTATATAGTGTGTGTTTGGGTGCAATAATGTGTGGGTGTGTGTGCTCCAAGGTCTAGTTTCCTGAAAGATTAAGTTTCGTCTGGAAGCAAAGTTGGGAGTAAAGGCCACTGGGAAAGGAGATCAGCCGGGGGGAAACCCTCGTGTAGCTCTGACCCGGGCTTAAGCCCCCTGTCTGGAACACTAGCCTCAGGCTCCCTGATGGCTGCTGTCTGTCTGACTGACTGCATTCAGGTGCTGGGCCTTCTAGCACTGCTATCTGTCTGTCTGACTGACTGCCTGCCTTCAGGTGCGGGGCCTTCTATGGCTGTCTGACTGCCTTCAGGTGCGGGGCCTTCTAGCGCTGCTGTCTGTCTGACTGCCTTCAGGTGCGGGGCCTTCTATGGCTGTCTGTCTGTCTGACTGCCTTCAGGTGCGGGGCCTTCTAGCGCTGCTGTCTGTCTGACTGCCTTCAGGTGCGGGGCCTTCTATGGCTGTCTGTCTGACTGCCTTCAGGTGCTGGGCCTTCTATGGCTGCTACTGCCATTCAATCTGGCGCAGAACAGAACAGCGTCACTCTTTATGACTGTGTTGATAAGAACTTTAAGAGACGTTCTTCCAGGATGCTAATGTTTAGGCCTAGAGCTGATGGCATACCCCATCCAGGGAAACATTAGTGTGCGTGTGCATGTGTTGCTGGGTTCCTGAACCTTTCAGAGAGCCACCCCTCCCTCTCCCTCTCCCCGAGAGGAGTAACAGAGCAGGAGATGGTCCCTGCTGCGGTCTCACAGACAGTGCCATTGTAAGAGGAAGTCACAAAAAGCAGTCACAAGACCCCCGGGAGTAGACCATTAACACTAACTCACACTCACGCACGCACACAAATATGCACACACACAGACACAGACATTAACTCCACAGAGCAAGTTTAACAACACATGTGACATGCATTACACACGTCTGACAAAGAGCCATTGAGCCCACGGGGAATATGAGCATCCCGTTTTTATTAATGACTGTGTAGCTAGCGTATGAGCACTCACACGTATGTACAGACACACACACACACACACACACACACACACATTCTTCAATGTTATTTTAGCCTTTTCACTCGCTTGCTTTGTGAAAAATCATGCAGCTGAGATGATGTCATCCTCCTCTGGTTACCAGCAGCCATCTGCAGAGACCACAAGGGCACAGGAGGCCCAGCTAACAGGCCCAGCGAGCTTCACATGCACGCCACAACACTCCTCTCTTTAAGGCAGTGTGAAGGGAGAAAGAGTGGGTATGGATTTGTTTGTTTGTTTTAGGGATGCACGATAATATCGGCACGACATCGGTATCTGCAGATAAAAGCTTCAAAACTTAATTATCGGCATCTGCAGATATGAACATTTCTGCCGATGTACCTGGCCGATAAGGTGACGTTCAAATTATGCGCACGCGAAGCAAATGTTTTGGTTACTATGAGCGCCAACAACGTAATTCAACACGTCGGCTGTGTGGCAATACTTCACAGTATCAGAGGATGTTGACATGCTATTTGTCAGGAAACATTTCAGGAGATGGAAGAGGAGACGACAGCTTGGCCGTGTTGCATAGATGCAGACCACCCGCGTGCAACGCTTTGCAACATTACCTGTCGCGCGCTAATAGAAGTTAATAAGTTGCTAGTTAGCTAGACAACACTAGCTAGTTAGCTTGCATGCTACGTGACACCTGCGAAGTTGATGATCTCATTTGACGGGATGTGAAACGTTATGTCACGAGCCCACACTATCTGTACATGGCTTACTTTTGCATATATGGAATTTATATAGCTAACTTGGCAATAACCTTTCATAGATTAGTCTAGAAATCCTAGAAGGGATGTTATTAAACTGTAAGTCAGTTAACCAATGTTAGCTTGCCAAGTTGCATTTCCAGAGTGTAGTTGTTCAAGTTCAAGGAGGTACTGTTCAAGTATGAACATTGTGACGTGAAAATATATATAAATCTGCCATATTTTAAATAATTTCAATAGTTTTCATGAGTGAATGTCTATTTCTAAAATGATACAAATCAAGTTTTTAATGTCCCGTATCTACAGCAATACCCTATCATAATAACAGAATAATTCTAGTACAGGAGAGACTTTTCAATAATTAAAAAGCAGAGGTGTATATATCGGCAATCGGCCAAAATGAGCTTGTAAATATCGGCATATCGGATATCGGCTAAAATTCAATATCGTGCATCCCTAGTTTGTTTGTGCGTGTGTCAGACAAGGCCGATGTACTGATGGTAATTCCAATAGATGGACAGACAGACCGATAGGCAGTTTGTCTGCATGAAGACAGCTCACCCTGCACTCTTGAGCCGCTCACAGGAGAGATGCTCTCTCTCTCTCTCTCTCTCTCTCTCTCTCTCTCATCAAATACTGGTCACTCCGAGGCACCCACCCACTCGTACAGCCACTGTGTCATGAACATACACAGGCCAATGTCCTCCTGCTCCTGCTCCTCCTGCTCCTGCTCCTCCTGCCCCCTCACAGACCTCCTGCCCCTCACAGACCTCCTGACCCTCAGCATCAGTCTGGGCCACTCCGTTTCAGCACATCAAGCTGCTTATCTCCCCCTCATGATTAGAACAGGAGTGTGAGTGAGTGAGTGTGTGAGTGTGTGTGTGTGTGTGTGTGTGTGTGTGCGAGTGTGTGGTGTGTGTGCGCAAGTGAGTGAGTGTGTATGTGTGTGTGAGTGTGAGATTAAGCGAGGCAGAACTGGGTGGGAGGCTGCTGTTGCCATGACTGCTGAGAGAGAGAGGAAGTGGTGGCGCAACCCTGAGCAGGATCCTGCCTCTGACGTCCCACACGGAGCTCATGTGTTACTCACAGTCATCAGCCAGGAGCAGCAGACGGCCTCAAGCAGCACACCCTTCCCTCCGCCACCAGTCAACCAGGCCCTCTCACAGGCCCTCTTCAAGCCTGACCAGTCATCAAGCATCACACCACTCAACCACCACTCACAGGCCCTCCTCAACCATGACCAGTCATCAAGCATCACACCAGTCAACCACCTCTCACAGGCCCTCCTCAACCCTGACCAGTCATCTGTGTGTACACTGCTAGCTGCTATCAAACTGACTCTGCCTTTCCAAAACAACCGATACCTCCTACACCCAACGGAAAAGTAATGCTGTACAGCATACCACAGCCCTCTTGCTGCGGTGAAATATACAGCTTTCTGCCAGAATGAAGTTAAATCTGTGGTTTTATAGAATATTAAAAGACAGAGGAGTGCAGATATATGTCCAGCTGATGGAACTAGTGCATGATTTAGACATAACTATCAAACAGGAAAAAAGAGGTTTCCATCCTCCTCACCTAGTTCTCATGCAGAGCACTGGTTATGTCCACAGACCCAACATTAGGGTGTGTGTGAGTATGTAAGACAGCGCAAGGACGACAGGCAGGCGAGGCAAGGCAGACAGACAGAAAAGGAGAGCAAGACTGCAAGATCACAGTGGCAAGGCAGACAGACAGAAAAGGAGAGCAAGACTGCAAGATCACAGTGCCGCTGGGGCTCAGTTCATCCATGTCCTTTCAAGACTAGTTGGTCTCAGATGACCGTACTTCTGTTTGGATTGGCTTTGCTTCCGAAAATTCCCATTTCTCAATATGATGATTTCCCCTTCAGTGGAGTGTGTGTGTGTGTGTGTGTGTGTGTGTATAAGACACGAGCCAACTGTGTGAAACGCAGACGAGAGGGGAAGGCATTGTTAGGGCCTCTGGCACGGACAGAGAGAAGACTCTTCCCCCACTGAGACAAGGCCATCGTTCGCTGAGCTCTGACATTCCTCTGCTTCAGATGCAGTTGGAGAGGTCAGGCAGGAGTGTGTGTGTGTGTGTGTGTGTGTGTGTGTGTGTGTGTCCTCTGCCTTACACTCTCATATGTTTGCATGCATGTGAGTAGGGAGACACTCTTTACCCTGCGTCCGCACGAGACAGTCTGTTGTTTATATGCATGTGTGTGTGTGTGTGTGTACAAGCCACTGACTCATCTGTGTGCCCAGTCATAATTCTGTAATATGACTGTTCACTAGCATCCTATACTGTATTACTTTCAGTATTAAAGAGGCATTACACGCTAAAAGAGGCAGGAGTATGTGTGTGTGTGTGTGTGTGTGTGTGTGTGTGTGTGTGTGTGTGTGTGTGTGTGTGTGTGTGGAGAAGTCAGGCAGGAGTGTGTGTGTGTGTGTGTGTGTGTGTGTGTGTGTGTGTGTGTGTGTGTGTGTTTGTGTGTGTGTGTGGAGAGGTCAGGCAGGAGTGTGTGTGTGTGTGTGTGTGTGTGTGTGTGTGTGTGTGTGTGTGTGTGTGTGTGTGGAGGTCAGGCAGGAGCTTAGGCAGGCTCAGGCAGGCAGCCCATATGCAGGGGAATGGGCACTTCCTGCTCACGCTAAAAGAGGAGCGATGGGCCTCCGTATATTACAGCTCAATTAAAGAACCTGAAATTAACCAGGCATGAGGGCTATGATTTCAGCTAGTTTCCACTGTGTGTGTGTGTGTGTGTGTGTGTGTGTGTGTGTGTGTGTGTGTGTGTGTGTGTGTGTGTGCGCATGTCTAAATGTGTACAAGGTGAAGAGGTTCGTTAAGATGAACGTGGGTGGTCGCACCACTTTCAGCTTCGATCCAAGATGGAAAAAAAGTTTAATAGCTTTTCATGCGCTGTGTGTGTGTCCATGTGTATGGATACGTGCATGTGGTGCGCTGTGTGTGTGTGTGTGTGTATCCTGCATGTGGTTTCCCCTGCTATGACGCAGCAGTAAACCCAGCTCTGCTCAGCACTGTTCAGCCCCTCCCTCTCCGCCTCTGGGACACACCCTCTGGGCACTGCCCACAGACCCAGCACTGCCCACAGACCCAGCACTGCCCACAGACACAACTACCGCACAGGTCACCATGCCGGATGCCTATACACCAGCCACAGTGGAAGAGGCCGCATTGTGTCTGTGTGTGCATCTGTACTGTATGTGTACTGTTCTGAAAGTGTGACCAAATCGACTGAAAACACTAGGCTGGAAGGCTTAAGCGTGTCTGAACTCAATGACACAGAAGTCTGCATTCATTAGAGTGGGAAATATTACGGGAAATACGATTGATCTGACTCCATGAAATGATTAAATAACCTTCAATATTCCCAAGCAATATATAAACTAGTGGTAAATATAGTGGGAAATACGATTAATCCGACTCCATGAAATGATTAAATAACCTTCAATATTCCCAAGCAATATATAAACTAGTGGTAAATATAGTGGGAAATACGATTAATCCGACTCCATGAAATGATTAAATAACCTTCAATATTCCCAAGCAATATATAAACTAGTGGTAAATATAGTGGGAAATACGATTAATCCGACTCCATGAAATGATTAAATAACCTTCAATATTCCCAAGCAATATATAAACTAGTGGTAAATATAGTGGGAAATACGATTAATCCGACTCCATGAAATGATTAAATAACCTTCAATATTCTCAAGCAATAAATAAGCTAGTGGTAAATATAGTGGGAAATACACTTCATCTGGATAACCTTGCTGATGTTAACAGGTTAGAGCATGCGTACCGTCTGCGTTACCTTGCTGGTGTTAACAGGTTAGAGCATGCGTACTGCCTGTGTGAGCCACGTGTCTCTGGCACGGTTCGAGACACACTGCAGACACAAGTCATGTCGTTTTGGCATGGAGCCGATTTTTCACACGAGGTGAGCATGAGGAAAGCGGTCCTCAGCAAAAAATAAAAAGATGTTTTAATCGTCATATTGACATCATACCAGCAACATTGCATAAACCGACACCTTTCATTTCGATGTGTGGGCTGGGCTTTATGTCAGACATGACAGAAATATAAGTTAAGGGCAATAAAAATCACAACTTTGGTTACAACTTTGTGGTCTACACTTTTTGGACCACTCATCTACGATGGCTGACACCAAACTGATTGTGTATTGACGGCCATGATCAAAGGAAAACTCAATGCAGAAAGATAGGCCTGGCAGTAGCAGCACCGCCGCTAACATCTGCAGTGTGAACACACACACGCAACCAAGACCGCAACACAGCAGTGCACAAGGCCTAAGATAGTAAGAGGAAGACCAAATATCTTACAATGGCTGGCTAAATACCATAATCTCCATTTCTACACATTTCCACCAGCGTAATGTCCTGTGACATAAGGCCATGACCTTTGGCTCAAGTGAGCTGCAGACAGCCAGCAAGGCTTAACAGTCCTGGAGGCTGACTAATAGGCAGAACTAAAGTGAAAACTCTATTTAAATAATACAACTATGGCAGGTACTTCAGACTGATGCCCACATCACAAGGATCAATTAAATACCAAACATGAATAGTCTACGTTCATATACATTTGCACATAACTTGGAAGTCACAAACATCCTTAGGTTCTCTCTGTGACATCAGGACAGTTTGTAGCAAACAACCAGGTGTTAGGAATGTAGGATGTGGTAAATAGTTCAACTGTGGCCAGGCAATGATTGATAGGACTCAATGCATGGGGCTGCTGTGAATCCACACAATGGAGGTCTTTTGGTGTGAGAGGATCAGAGAGAGGTCCTCTGATAAGATGCCACTCGGCCCTCTGGCCAGGCTTAGGAAGTCTGGGTGTCCATTGTGTAAATGTGGTCATTTTAAGATAATTTTCCTCTGCCTTACACTCTCATACGTTTGCATGCATGCGAGTAAAGAGTCTCTCCCTACCCTGCGTCCGCACAAGACAGTCTGTTGTTTATATGCGCGTGTGTGTGTGTGTGTGTGTGTGTGTGTGTGTGTGTGTGTGTGTGTGTGTACAAGCCACTGACTCATCTGTGTGCCCAGAGTCATAATTCTGTAATATAACTGTTCGCTAGCATCCTATACTGTATTATTTTCAGTATTAAAGAGGCATTACAGAGTTTCTGTTGAAAACTGACTAGCTAACAGCCAACAAACTTGACTTGCAAAACACTACCGACAGCACAGCTAGCATTGGTAAAAAGGTAGCCAACTTGCTAACTGAACTGATTTCTCAACCTAGAAGCCAAAACTACATAGTGAAGAACACGTGGGCAGCTAGTGGACATGACCGGTGTGTTTCTCTCCCTCACATGACCATCATTGATTTTTATTTGAGGAGACTATAAATCTAGCTAGTGACATACATTACACCCTGGCAAAAACCTGCATAATGCAGCTCTATAAAGTGCATTCTACACCCTCTTGTTAAAAAGTGCTATATTAAAAAATATAATTCTTTCTGATTAAATATGGTAAATATATCCACATTCTTGTGGAAACAGTATGCTTTACCAAAGATGAAGTTCAAAATGTCTCCACTCCAAAACTACTTGTGCAAAACAGCCTGTTAAAAAACTAAATGTGTGAGACTGAAACACCCAGACAAGACTGCTGTCATTTACAGGCAGGCAAATATGCCCATATATGCCCAAAGTATGCAGTGAGAAAACACACACACACACACACAATAATCCACAGCTGTCTGCATATGTGAGAACCAAGCTACTTACAGATACATTATGTGTGACAACTGAGAGACCAGGTCTGGTGTTAAGCAGGTAGCTCTCCTTGGGTTGGAATATCACACACACACACACACACACACACGGACAGGTCTGGGTTGAACTATCCCACCTATCTGTTCCCCAGGACTATTTCAGGTCATGTGGGAGCTCATGAGAAGGTGCCCATCCCTGTGTTCTGTGAGCAGCTCACTATAGAGACCGCATGGGCCACTGAGGCAGGCTGGGCCATGACGGGACGGGACCAGCTACAGGACTTTCCCACAGCCAGGAAACAGGTGGGGGTTCAGGGTCAGCCTTACCTCCGTGACGTCCATGACCTTGATGGCAGCAAGCTGTCCGGTTTTGACATGTCGGCCCTGCAGAGGAGGAAGAAGACAATGAGTGTGTCAGTCATCACTGTTGGCCTACAGGCAATACTTATTTTGGTGTGTGTGTGTGTGTGTGTGTGTGTGTGTGTGTGTGTGTGTGTGTGTGGTGTGTGTGTGTGTGGTGGTTGTTTGTGTGAACATATTTGTGGGTTGACACAGATGGGAGTCTACATGGCACATTCATGTGTGTACTAGTGTGCATTTCTAGTGCACTAACTCGTTTGCAGGATGCATGTTTAAGCATGTACACTCCCAGCCTAGGGGAGTACACTCTGCCCTCGAGAGTCCTACAGCTCTGCAGTGGTACAGAGGGAGACCCTCATGTGACATGTGATTCTCATGCTGGATGAAGTCATAAGGGCCAACCAACCCCCCCACACCACCACCACTCCTGTCTGCAGACGGCTGAGGAGCCGTCTGGGGACCCGACCCCCGCACCCCTCCACAAACATTCCCACACTTCTCTCCAGCCTCCTCTCTCCCCATCTCTGCTTCTCTTCCCCTCACTCCCTCCCTCGCTTTCCCCTCCTTACATAAACACAGACGGAAATAGACGGCCTCATCTCTTTTATCAGGTGTCTGGGGATCAATGTTATTTTAGGCGGACTGGCACGATGTGGGTCAAGCACATGACACCCGACCATGACGGCACACGCTAACTCACAGTGGCAGCGGTGTGAACTCGTGAGAAATGTGGTCAAATAGCCAGGTCATTAGGAGTTGGAGCACGTGGTCAAATAGCCAGGTCATTAGGAGTTGGAGCACAGAAGAAGGGTCAGACAGTAGAGGTCTGTGTTAACACAGGAAAGAGACCTGTATCGGCGAATACAAACTTCAGAAGTGAATTACTGTATGTTCCTAGCCGATAAGGTTTCAGGGAGGCATCCTACAAACCTGTTCAAGTAGGATAAGATTTACATTTGTATGAAAATCCAATATGGTTTTCACAGTCCCCAAGGAGATGCTCTGTGATCTCAAGTCACCCACATTCTGCTCACAATAGCACAAAGATGCCCACAGAGCCTAATGGTACATCTCACTCATGACATCCCAGTCACATGCCAACAGGGGTCCGGGGCCACAGGACGGCCCCTCAGGCAGGCGACCCTCAGTGGCGACTCATGATGTCTGCCCAGGCTGAGAGTGAAGGGGATTACACATTCACATGATGGTGGATTCACACAGCACAACGCCCCAGGGCCACCACAGTTTCATACTGTTGTCTCAGAGCTGACCTGAACAAGCGTGTGTGTGTGTGTGTGTGTGTGTGTGTGTGTGTGTGTGTGTGTGTGTGTGTGTGTGTGTGTGTGTGTGTGTGTGTCTCAAGATGTGTCTGGGTTTGTGTGTTCACGAGTCGTAAGATGTGTAAATATGTGTGTGTGCCAGATTGTTTGTTTGTGTGTGTGTGTCTCTCTCTCTCTCTAGATGTGTCTGGATTTGTGTGTGTGTATATTCACGAGTCATAAGATGTGTAAATATATGTGTGTGTGTGTGTACAGCGCAAGTTTAGGAGTGTGTAGGGGGCTAAGCCTCACCGATGACAGATCAGACAATGCTGCAGTTTAAATGACTTCAGGCGGGGGGGGGGGGGGTGTCGGGTTAAGTTACAGGCCACCTCATTCATCGTCTGTGGTCACTTTCCCAGGAAAGCATGGGGTTACATCATGGACGATGAAGGCAATGACTTGGGACAATCTACAGCAGGGGGCCAAAACGTGACCCCAATCTGAGCCGACTTCAAAAGAGCCACTCGAGGAGAGAAAAGCAGAGAAAATAAACAGCCTGGAAACAATGTAGCTGTGAGCTGCAACACGGCTGATTTATGCACAGGCTGGATCGGCCTCAGCTCTCAAAGCCAGAGAACTGGGAAGACATAACTCCGCAGAACATGACTGCATGGAGTCTTAAAATAACACACAGAGGGAGTGTGTGTGTGTGTGTGTGTGTGTGTGTGTGTGTGTGTGTGTGTGTAAAATACTCAGCATCAGCTATTCCCAGGTAGGCATCATACTCATAAGGTGACATCATGTGACGCTCACCTACAATGAAGCCCTACCTTCCCAACTCCCTGATTTCAATGTTTCAGTGAGTGACCTCAGTGTGGAAGCAGTTCCCAGATGAACTGCACCCGAGGCCAAAGCCACAGGGATGAGACATTAGCATGAGACATTAGCATTCATTCACTTCCACTTCAGACCATAATGGGCAGCGCCAGTAAGTGCTAGCCTATTAGCGCCGCGGTCACATGATCCAGTCGGACTAATCCTGCAGCAGGGCTTTTTATTCCTCTATCGGCCCGTTCTTACAGTGCTTCCATTTTAACCACCAAATAATCCTCCGTGTTCCAGCCAACGGACTGAACAAAGCCTGAGGAAACGCCCTGAGCAGACGCTGTCTGTCTTCGCCGTGAGTCTGGATACCAGAAGACGCTCCCCCAAATCTGCCGTGGTTTGTGACTCAGAGGAGATGAGAATGACTCCATCTTGACATTCCTCCCAACATACAGTATGAATGTGAAATATCCCCTCAATCAAGCCGTGCCAAACAGAAACACACACCACTTGGGCTCGAGGACGGTTGAAGCACTGGCCATCTACGGTACTCGCTCCAGGAAGCAGCCCCATCCTGAAGCCAAGAACTCAACCATGCTGCTTGTGCCACATTGTAATTCCCTGGTGAGTGTTGCAGTGCCAGTGTGGGCTGTGTGTGTGTGTGTGTGTGTGTGTGTGTGTGTGTGTGTGTGTGTGTGTGTGTGTGTGTGTGTGAGGGTCGACAGTAGGCTACATGTTAGCTATTTACAGAAACATGCCTTGAACCCTACGTAGCAGTCAGTTGGAAGAGTGCACATCCTTAGACTCATAATGCCAGGAGGATAAGATCATCAGAAAGGAAAAATGAGCAAAGGAGGTCACAGAAGGTGGAGAGAGGGAGAGAGGGCAGACGGAGAGAAAGCAAAATGGGTTTCAGAGAGGAAGAGGAGGAGGAGGAGGAAGAGGAGGAGGACCAACAGGAAACGCTGGGCCCATACTGTCCCGAGCCTCAAAGGAGCTCAGCACTCGATAACATCACACATCGAGCGCTGGACTTCCCCAAGGAAATACCAGGACAGGAGAGTCATATGGACAGACCCAAAGGGAGAAACAGAGGGAGATAAAGAGGAAGAGGAAGATTCTGTGTGCAGAGAAAGAGACAGTAATTCATCCTCGCTGAAAACACACTCATCCTTTAAAAGGCACAGAAAGCCAACTGTGTGTGTGTTTAAGCAGCTAGGCAGTTCCACAAAGCCTCATGATCTCACACAAGAGACCGAGGAAAAGCACACACACACACACACACACACACAGACACATAGAGGCTCCACTCAAAATGGACGCATATGGGGAATGGGTTTTACATGAGTGAGGTGGTGTGTTTGTACATGAGCAAGCAAGAGGAGAGAGAGAGAGACAGAGGGGGGGGGAACAAAGCAGCGAAGCGAGCAAGCAAGAGAGGAGGAGACACTGAATCCAGATCAGTAGGTCACAGTTCACAGCAAGGCTGCCTTTCCCAGAATGCTCAGCTGTGTCTGCTCAGTCTGTTTAACAGCTCTGTTAAAAATACACAGCACACATGCTTAACCCTTCCAGCACAGGCACATCACACTTCACTGGATCCCTCACCATGGTGACCCAAGACCAGCTGTTCCACTTTCACAAACAAGAGCCAAATGTCAAATCTGACCTGAAACCAGCTTTGTTGTGGTAACAGGTGAGTTCAACAGACTTTAGGCGTCTGTAAAAATTAGACACGGCCTTAAAATGAGATTGTCACGACTTACCACTCAACCTCAAACAGGTGACGTCCTATAGCAACCCTAAGTGTAATTTAAGCCCCTTTTAAACAGAGATCCTAGTATATTTCCGTTAAGAAGAGCCCTCATTACGCCGGCTTTGCTTGTCAAACCACACCAAACACACTGCTGTCTTCAGACACCATGGCAACATTCCAGTGGCAGAGCTGTGACATTTGACATGGCGTCTATAACGCCGCGTCTGAGACTCAGATACTTTGAATTCGGAACATTGCACTAGAGCGACACTTGAATTCGGAGCTTGTCTCTGACTTCAGTGAGGCGTGTCATTTAATCAATTTCACATCGTTATCAATATGGCGACGTATCTAACAGAGCCTCACAGAGACATCATTATTGATACCCAGCAGATAGAGGGAAAATCCACTGAAGAGTCACCACACAATGATTGTGTTTATATCTGGCTTGGGCGCATTAAAGTCGGAGCTGGGAAATATGTTTGACATTTCGAGTGACCCATAACATCATGTCGGATTTGTGTGTTCTGACAACAGTAGGGACGGAAATTAGCATTTGCATTTGATCGACCTACATGCCACTGTGGCCGGTAAACAAAAGGGGGCATTTAACAAATATAATTGACACGATTGAAAAGTCAACTCGAATCACCAGGCAGCCTACCGAAATAGAGTTGTTACTGTCTAGCGGTCGGGTAAAAGGCCACTGAACGCCTATTTGAGTGGACATGAAACTCAAAGCCAGAGAGAGCCTCTTATTCAGTCAATCTTTCATTCGTTAATCTGACAGACTATTTGAACAACAATGTGGCCTTCCATCACAGGTGCAAAGGGAGCGGCTGATGTCAGTAGGCACACACAAGAGTACACCACTCGAGTTCACCCACCAAAAGTTAAGAGGTCATTTTAACAGTGGGAAATGACGTGACTGACTAGTTTTCGTGTCGGAAACATGCTTTGGCCAGGTGCAGGACAAACCGTTTTACTGTGGGCACCAAACATTTGAAATAGGAGGTTACCAAAGACCACAAAGTCTCCCAATGCCACAAGGAGGGGGGGGGGTCTGCATTGTGGAAGTCAACTCCGGAAGAACGGAATCTGATTCAGACTCTGTTGAGGAGGGACTGAAGAGAGGGAGAGAGAGAGGTGTGTGTGTGTGTGTGTGTGTGTGTGTGTGTGTGTGTGTGTTCGTTCAAGTTCTGAGTTTGTTCAAGTTTGATGTAAAAGACTTGTTTAAGTTCTGTGTCTGTGCATTTGAAGTGGGTGTGGTGTGAGGGAAAATACAAAGTGAATAAATATCAAATGAATAATTTCTATTGGAAAATGTGTATTAGGTGTTGTTTTTTAAGCAGACAGGTGTTATAGAAGACGTAATTACACAAAAAAGTGCGATTACAAAATGGTGGCTGGTATATTTTTCAACCCGCCAAAATGAAGATAAAAATAATGTCCATCCCTGCAACACAGTAGTCTTGCTTCTTTTTTGTTAGCTGCTAGGCTGCGTTAAACCCTGCCATGCCAGGTCTCTCTTTTACACAGACATCGGTCAGGCTCTGCTCTGTGACTACCTCCGCTGCCAGCTCACAGGCTGAACAATAATGAGCCCATGGGATTTTTCCATTCAGTGCATCACTTCTGTACAGGGAGGAGGTGTGTGTGTGTGTGTGTGGTAGAGGTGGGGGTCGTCACAGCAACACCTACCCCCCCACCCCAGGTCACGTGATCAAGCCTGCCGGCACATGGCTCTGAAGTAGGGCTGAACGATTTGGGAAAATAATCTAATTGCGATTTTTTACCAAAATATTGCGATTGCGATTCGATATGCGATTTTTTTTATCCTCTTTTTTTCCTAACAAAACGTAATGAATGATTTAAATATGACCAACACAATATTAGATACATTTAGTGTAAAATATTCTTTCCCACATTTTACATTTTTATTTAACTGCTCATTACAGAAACAAGAACAACAAATCGGTGGCTTTGCCACTGTGCATTTAAGTAATTTAAAAAAGTAATTTTAAGTATAAACACTAGGCATGCACTTTTTAAACACTGTGTGCAAAATGTACCATCTTAAAAAAAAAAAAAAAAAATTATTACATTTTTTTTTTTTTTTTTTTACCACGTTTTTTAATCGCGAACGTTGCGGTTAGAAAATCGCGTTCTATCATATCGCGATTAAATCGCAAATGCAATTAATCGTTCAGCCCTACTCTGAAGCCTGCTAATGGCTAGTGGCCTCTGATGCACCAACTGCTGAGAAAGCGCAGCCACAGGGGATTACCCTGTGTGTGTGTGTGTGTGTGTGTGTGTGTGTGTGTGTGTGTGTGTGTGTGTGTGTGTGTGTGTGTGTGTGTACACACACATGAGTAATGTCCACACTCCCTGGATTGTAAATTGCTTAGCCTCTCAAGACGATAGAGGGGAAAAAAACACCACACACACACACTCCCTGCTTTAACATGCGCCAATCTTTTGATTTGTCTACAGGGACCATAACATATCTCTCTGCCTCACCCTCAACAAGCTATCATCCTTAACACACACCATTGTTCTCCCCGTCTATGAGCAGACAGACAGACTCTACACAGTAACCTTACATAAGAGCGCACACACACACACACACTCAGCTGGGGTCAGATGTCACAGGTGCACAATCAGACCCCCTCCTCAGGACATACGTGTGTGTCATACATCAGAAATCCAACCTACAATATCAAAGCATTCATGCCCAAAGTAACTCCACACAGAAGGCTTCCTCTTCTTCATGGTTCTCCCTCATAGCACATCACAGGCAAACTGAGAAGAAACTCGAGCCATCTTACAGTACACTTCGCTATTTTCCATGCATACTTCCATAGCTGCACTAGTACCCTGAGGTTCGATTCCCAGGCAGCAGCACCCATTGAATAAAATGGGTGACGCTGACGCTGAAGCACAAGCACAGGCACCTCTCTCAGTCTCAGTCTCAGCACAGGATCTGATAAGGCACTGGAGGAGGAATGCAGATGACCTCCTTTCCAAACGGGGTGGGGGGGGGGGGGGGGGGGGGGTCATGGGATAAAGAAGAGGAGGAGGAGGAGGAGGAGGAGGAGGAGGAGGAGGGCATGGTGTGGCCTGTCAGTTCCTCACGCTCCCTGAGTTAGGATCTCTATCAGTCCCAGGATTGGGCCGCCGCTGGAGGGAGATGAGTCTGTGAGGGCCTGTTTCAGTCTCTCAGTCTCCACTGCAGCACTAACCTTTGAGGGGCCCCAAGAAAGGAGACACGACCTTCGCCAGAAGAAGAGAGAAAGAAGACATAACGGGAGAGAGAGAGAGAGAGAGAGGAAGAAAGAGAGTCGAAAGAGAGCGCCTAAGAGACAGGCAGTTACAGGTCCCAGATGGTTCACATATGGCTGATGTCTACACTTAGTTTGTGAGGCTCCACTCCATTACTGCCTGAATATTTGCTAAGCACCCGGCTCTACCTTTACTTCAGTAGCACAGGCACAGAGAGACAGAGAGAGAGATAGATAGATAGATAGATAGATAGATAGGAGATAGAGAGAGAGGAAGGGAGGGAGATAGAGAGACTAATAAACAAACCTGCAGCTTGCTTGCCCAAGAAATGTCTATTATGGGTCATTGACCCCCATGTAGCTCCCTTCACTGTCTGAGGCTGACCTACACCTAATTGTTGTTCGCAAAACACACAGAGATTTCCAACGAGTACACTCCTGGACGTTCCCATCCCCCTCCACCAGTGATGGAGAGAGAGAGAGTGCCTCACCCCTCCAGGA
Source organism: Clupea harengus (assembly GCF_900700415.2). Lineage (NCBI taxonomy): Eukaryota > Metazoa > Chordata > Actinopteri > Clupeiformes > Clupeidae > Clupea > Clupea harengus. The sequence goes on along the minus strand of NC_045172.1, from coordinate 2,606,775 downwards.
GCTCAAAGGCCCCACCCTAGCAGGGTTATCTGAGGCGGGCGGAGAGGCATCACTCACAGAGCCCAGAACCATCAGCAGATGTGGCCCCCGCCTCTACAACACACCGCTCCAGACTGTTCCCCTTTTCGCGCTTACAGGAATGTAACGTCTTTGTGCACGGAAAGATGAAACTGTTCCATCACAACAGAAACGAAAAACAGGTGCTGGCCAAGAGAACTGAGAGTTTGTGCAGGGAGAGAAAAAAAAAAAAAAAAAAAAAAAAGAAACGAGTAGCAAGGCCTAAAATGTAACGTTCACTGTGACCAAATGCATCAGAGGCCTGGCCTGAACGCTGTGGCGTGTCGAGGCGACAGCACACACACTGCTTGGCTCACGTGTTCAGTTGGGTGACGTTAACAGCATGAGTCACTGGGTAATAACTGCATCGTCAGTCAGGCATGATGCCCCGCGCCCCGCGCCACTGCTCAAAGACAGGGGCATCAAAGGCCATTTTCAAAGAGAGGTGCGCGGAGCAGGGGGTGGAAATCAGCCCCCGGGGGCAAGAAGCTGCTTCAGCACAGAGGTGAGAAAGATGGACGGTGACATTTGAGCAGAGATGGAGAGAGTGCGAGAAAAAGAGAGAAAAAAAAGGAAGGATAGAAGGACTGAAAAGGGAGAAACCAGGAGAAAATGTGTGATAGGTCATGGCGAGCACAGCCATTGGAGAGTATACACAGAGAAAGACAACACAACACACAGTGACCTAGCAATGGCGTGACAAACACATCCGAACTTAGCCTTCAAACCAATCATGCCACCAGAATAGAATCGCTCAAAGCTTCCTCGTAACTAAAGCTGGCTTGAGGCTGGAGCCAAGTTTAACTACCTGGAGAGAATTTTGCACACCAGTTTAAAACTTGTGGGATATTATGTACTGGCCCACTGAATGAGAAGTAAACTCAACTAAAGTGTGTTAACAAACTAGGCCTACTGCCTGAAGCAGCACACAGCCATTGTTTTGCGGAGCTGTGAGAATAGGGCTTCATTAACGTCTTCATTAGATTTCTTTTTAAAAGGTGTTAATCCTTGACGACTAATCCTTGAAAACTGACAAACCAAAGTTAAACACCTTCTGACCTGAGAACAGACAAGTCAGCAGATGGACACAAACAGATGCGCCTTGAACCTTAGTAGGGCGACCCTGTTTAACACCGAGACTGTCACAGTGACACAGAGGAGTTACTCATGGGCCTGCTCAGTTTGACAAACAACACACACATACACACACACACACACACACACACTCTCTCTCTTTCTCTCACTCACTCACTCGCTGTCACTGACATTTGTATACTTCCCCAAGAGGAACAAAGCCATTGCTAGGAGCACCAAAGGACTCCAAAAGTATTCACCCACCCACACACACACACTTCAAAAGAGGTGGTGGTGTTCAGAGGGAGAGGGGGGGAGGGGAGAGAAGGGGTGAAGTCTGGAGGAAGTGCTGAGTATATAGTTGCTCTTATAGGGGAGGCGGGTCTGAGAGTGTGGGCCAAGAATACACAGCAATACTGTGGGGGGTGGGGGGGGCTTCATAATGGAGATCCTATTGATCACAGACTCTGCACTGTTGCACAAAACCTGAACACCAACACACACACACACACACACACACACACACACACACACACACACACACAAAACCTGTACACCAACACACACACACAAAACCGACACACCAACACACACACACAAAACCTGTACACCAACACGCACGCACGCGCACACACACACACACACACACACACACACACACACAAAAACATGTACGCCAACAGACACACACAAACGTGCTTCAACAGACACACACGCACACACACACATGCAAATCGGCAGCTACAAGGATTTGCAAGTTGGTTAATGGCCTAATGGTCTTTGGAGTGAAAACACTCACGACTGTGCATTTCATGCTCTGGTGTGCCTGTGTGTGCCTGTGTGTGTGTGCCTGTGTGTGTGTGCCTGTGTGTGTGTGTGTGCGTGCCTGTGTGTGTGTGCCTGTGTGTGTGTGTGTGTGTGTGTGTGCCTGTGTGTGTGTGTGCCTGTGTGTGTGCCTGTGTGTGCGCCTGATGGAGCGAGCCAAGAGGCTTGTATCTTGGATCCTCCAGCAAGGCCCCTCTCATGACTAAGCACATAATGTGTATTGTGTAATGAGGATGAGGGCAGATTTGGGGGTTCTTTTGATGCATCTAAAGGGCTTCGTCTCTTCCCTGTAGTCCCGCAGCATTCCCAATGCAGCCAAGCAGATGGGAATTGGGATAAAGAGCGGCATTCCGCAGCCTTCGTTCAACCGAGAGGCTTTGGAGAGGACAGAGCTAACAGCCCGGGGCAGTGGACACAAGCAGGACCGGGTCAGCCCTCCATGTCTGGAGAATCAGCATCCCAATCTCAGCACACTCAGGCGCTTAAGCCCCATAATTGGCATGCATAGGAAAAGTACATAGTACACAGCCTACAGTAAGGACTCATGCAAGGACTGAAATTGAGCCGACAGGCCCTACTAGAAGGTAGAAGCTGTGAAGAAAGTCATCACCTATGCAAGCACACCAGGTCCAAAAAAAAGGTATCAATGATGGTCAGTTGTTTATGTTTGTGTGTCAGTACGCGACCGATCACAAACAGACAAACAAACAAACAGCTGTTGCGCTCCCTCTATGGTAGCATAGCACTAGCTAGTCAGGGCCCAAAAGAACCACAAATCATTCAGCCCAAGCAGCGTCCAGCTCAGAGATTCCACGGTGGGTGACAGAGCGAGAGGCCGGTGGGGAGAGCAACACAACCACCCTACTTTTGGGGAGAGGAGGATTAGGGCTTCAAACAAACATCCAATCGGATGGGCCCCTGCTCCCCCACTGCTCGTTCAAAGGAACAGGAGATTGGGATAAATACAGACTGCATGATGAAGGGGTGGATTCACTTCCTTAGCACACACATGCGTGGGCACACACACACACACACACGACATAAAACACACAGCGGACACAAAGTAGAAGGGAAAGTGATGTAGGCCTCACAGGGAAGGGGGAGACACTGGAAGAAAAGTAACAGCATGAGAGAGAAGGTGCATGGAGAGGGAGAGAGGGAGTGAGAGAGGAGGTGTGGGGCGAGGGGAGAGAGAGAGAGAGAGAGAGAGAGAGAGAGGAGGTGTGGGGCGAGGGGGAGAGAGAGAGAGAGAGAGAGGAGGTGTGGGGCGAGGGGGAGAGAGAGAGAGAGAGAGAGGAGGTGTGGGGCGAGGGGGGGAGAGAGAGAGAGAGAGAGAGAGGAGGTGTGGGGCGAGGGGGAGAGAGAGAGAGAGAGAGAGGAGGTGTGGGGCGAGGGAGAGAGGGAGTGAGAGAGGAGGTGTGGAGCGAGGGAGAGAGAGAGAGAGAGAGAGAGAGAGAGAGAGAGAGAGGAGGTGTGGAGCGAGGGAGAGAGAGAGAGAGAGAGGAGGTGCAGGGCGAGGGAGAGAGGGAGGAGGTGTGGAGCGAGGGAGAGAGAGAGAGAGAGAGAGAGAGAGAGAGAGAGGAGGTGCAGGGCGAGGGAGAGAGGGAGGGAGAGAGAGGAGGTGTGGAGCGAGGGAGAGAGAGAGAGAGAGAGAGAGAGAGAGAGAGAGAGAGAGAGAGAGAGAGAGAGAGAGAGAGAGAGAGAGAGAGGGAGGAGGTGTGGAGCGAGGGAGAGAGGGAGGGAGGGAGAGAGAGGAGGTGTGGAGCGAGGGAGAGAGAGAGAGAGAGCTGGGGCCGCCACATGGGAAGAGAAGAAGAAAGGAGAGGGAGAAGGGAGGGGATGAGTTGTTGGGGTGAGTCCTGACCAGGAGCTTAAATCACTGATAAACACCAAGCTTACAGGGCTGCCTGAGATGAATGGTTCTGCGTGTGTGTGTGTGTGTGTATGTGTGTGTGTGTGTGAGAGACAGAACGAGAGGGGGGTGTCATATCAACCTTGAGTTTCTTCCCAAGTGTGTTTGTATGGGTCAAAGAATCACACAGCAAGACACACGTTCAACATCGCTCTGCCAGAGCTCTTAGAGAGACACTTTGTGTGGTGTGTGTGTGTGTGTGTGTGTGTGTGTGTGTGTGTGTGTGTGACCTCGAACCATGTGAGCAGCCAACTTTCCCTCCACTGACCCCATTCCAAAGGTCCCCCCTTCCCTCCCTGGTCATTCCACAGCCCCGTTACACAAGCAGCACCACTGGGCATGGTGAAGGATGGGGGTCACCTTTACATAACAAGCCAGAGCCCAGCCCTCCATGCCTGCACACACACACACACACACACACACACACAGCTCAATGGTGGCAACCAAATCAAGGTCACCAAATCTGAAAATGAACGCCTGTAGAACGAGGTGAAATCTCACCGTTTCACTCCCCCGCGTCCAGTCTCAGCAGTTTAACCACAAGGGCTGAGCCACTGTGTGTGTGTGTGTGTGTGTGTGTGTGTGTGTAGCCATGAGAAAGAATGCCACATGTTCAAGACGGCACAGTACAGTACAGTATAGCCTATACAGAGGCATACACAAGTCCATGTATGAGTCTGTGTGTTTGTGTGTGTCTGTAGGGACACAGAGGCTCTATTAAGCAAAGAAACCCAAAGCCTTGTGCTTGTGTGCTGTTGTGAGTGAATGTGTGTGTGTGCTAATGTGTGCGTGTGTGTGTGTGTGTGTGCGTGCGTGTGCTAATGAGTGCGTGTGAGTGTGTGGTATGCGAGAGGGCCTTGGGTTGAGCCCGGCGCCCGGCACCCAGTGGAGTAAAATCACATGTGCCTGTAGCCTCCCAGCCCAGCACACTAACCCACAGCCCTGTTCCACAGCACTCACCGGCTATAAATAGACTTTAACCCACAGCTCCAGCCATTTAACCCTAACTCCACCAGAAATATACCCCTCTCTCTCTCTCTCTCTCTCACACGCACAAGCAAGCACACTGTGTTTAAAGGCACATGCTCTCTGTCCTCTTCTGCCTTTCTAACTTCATGTAACCATATACAGTCATATCGGTTTCAAAGTGTTGTGCATTATGTTAGTGGAGGCCAAGATTTGTTAAAGGTCCTATATCCAAGTCCCAAACCCAGACAAGAGCTGATTAGAGACGGGTGAGGGGGAAACATTAGCTATATAGTTACCAGCCATAGGCACTTTACTGCAAACCCTGAATTCGGCCTACTTTACAAATGTAGAAAGCTCTAAAATATTAAAACTTTGTTATGGTTCGAGGGTAAACCTACAGAGAAGAAGTGCTCTGCAACCGCGCCTAGCCAACAGAGCATATGTGTAGGAAGTGATTCAAAAGTAAACAGCTCACATGCAAACAACTGCTGATGGGGGTGGGGGCAGATAACCGCTCCCCTCCCCTCCTCACCACGGCTCACACAGCGATCCCATACATCTGACCACCGACAGGGGAACCAGCCCTCAGCCCAGGGAGCAGAGGGAGACTAAGCTGACTGTAAAAAGCACAACCCACCCAGGCTTTAGGGAGGAGCAGCAGCTAAAGGCAGCCCTGTGGGGGATTCACAGAGAGAGAGAGAAAAAGAGAGAGAGAGAGAGAGAGAGAGAGAAAAAGAGAGAGAGAGAGAGAGAGAGAGAGAGAGAGAGAGAGAGAGAGAGGGGCAGAGGGAGAGAGAGAGGCAGAGGGAAAGAGAGAGAGAGAGGCAGAGGGAGAGAGCCAGAGGTAGAGAGCCAGAGAGAGAATTCTAGGACAATAAATGAGATCTTTGAGTGATTAGAAACAGATGACTCAACTGCCGTTCGGTGACAAGGGTTAGGCCAGCCCCTGCCAGTCAGGGAAGAGGGCAGTTAGCCAGCAGGCCAGAGTGATAAGCACAGCCAGGCCAGGCCAGGCCTAGCATTAAGACAATAGGAAGAGAGGAGCTATGAGAACACGTCCATGTTGTGTTCCCTGTGTTTTAGGGGGCTTCGGCTGAGGAGCCAAGATCACGCTTCGCTTTTTTTTCCCCCTCCCGTTTCACTGGGTTCAAAACAAAACAGAACCCAACTCGGGTGAACCCCCTCCTCCTCCTCCTCCCTCTTTTCCACACTCAAACCATCTCATGCAATCGGGCCAATGAAAACCTTCCCGTTTCCTCCACACCAATTACAGTCGCTGTTTTTCCTGGTATCGGGTTTCTCTGTTTTCTGGCCAACTCATTTTGAGTTTTGGGGTGTTTTTTTTTTTTTTTCATCCGCCTGCTTTTCATCCATCGACATGACAAGCATCTCAAAAACTGACGACTGAACGCAGGGTGTCAAAGGTACGGCTTTTTTTTCTAACTAGTCATGTGAACAACCCAAATCAGTAGGGGGACAGAGCTGATGATTTGTTGCCGGGTTCTCTGTACCGCGGGCCAGGCTGAGCTCTCTGCCAGCCCTGTATGTGGATCTGAAGCCTCCAGTCCCCCCGCTCACACCACCCCCCCAGGGAGTCGAGCTCCATATGGCCAGAGTATTAGACAGCATTAGACAGCTTGTGCTAAGAGGATGGCTGGAGCCCAGAGCGAGGGGCCTGTGCTGTCTGACTTCCTGCTACTATTCAATGGTCTCTCTCCACCTCATTTTCACTTTCTGCTTCAGGTCGGATGCAGAGGACATTTCTGGTGACCCTTTCGATTCATGAAGGTTCAGGAGAAAGGGTGAGGAAAAAGACCGTTTGTATCCAGTGACGGAAGCTACAGTAGCCTGCAGCACATCATTTCATACTGGTCTGGGGACAGTCTTAGAGCTTTGCTCATAATGGCTGGAGTTTAAGAAAGGATTGGAAAGAGCTGCTCCTGGGCCAGCTGTTATGGGCAGGCAGCCATAAAACAAGAAAAGCTGAGCAAGAAAACTACAGCTCTGAATATGTCTAGATAGCACCTAAAATAAACCCCTTAACATATGGCATCGGTACAGACACGTGACCACCCAACCCCCTAACACACACACACCTACAGGACAACACAGCAGCCAAATATAGTACCTTTCCTGATTCGCTAGTTGCCATGGGACCAAGCAACTCAACAGCGGCCAAAGGCTTTTCTTAATGATCACTGGGACAAGAGGCTAAGTGTGGAGGCAAGCCAAGGCCCTCTCCACAAACACAACAGCAAGCTGACGACTTAAGGTAGCGCACAGCAACCAAGGACAACAACCAAAACCATGCACTTGACTCCTCTCATCCATGTAACACATCTATCTTCTTCTCAAGAACTCATCAGTGCCTTCTTCATATGGACATCATCTCTAGGCTTAAATGAATAACTGAACTCTAGCATCAAATTAGGGCCTTTAATAACTGACACAGATAAGATCTCCCCATTTCAAATCTCACCACCTGAAATATCCACCCTTATTTCTCAGCCTGCACCTACTGGCTGGTATTCAGGCACAGAGTAGAGGCTCCAGGAATGTGTGGGTCTCTGAGGGGGGAATAGGTGTGGGTTCTGCCTGTAGGGGTGCTGCATGTGGGGGGCACTTGGAGGGCTGTGAAAGGGTGCAGCTGGCAACCTGTGGGATACTCAGGCAGACAGAAACGGACCAAGCTATTTATGGCAGCTCTGTTACATGGAGCCTTCTCTGCCACACAGACAATCGGTGTCTGAGGCAGCACAGGCACACATAGTGGACATTCTGCAAGGAAAATCAGCCAGGGAAAGCTGCTTTGTGAAAAAGGAAGCAAAAAAGGCGAAAAGGAAACAAAATGGTGAGAGAGATCACATGCGGATCTCCAGACAAAGAGAGAGAGAGTCTGAAAAGGGATGGAATCAGAAAGAAAAGTGGGAAATATTGGGTTTTCCCATGCATGCTGAATAGCCCGCAGCTCTTCCAGGCCCACAGGGCACAGTGTATGGGAAAGAACTGGCACACCCCTGGGATGGCAAAGGAGAGAGAGAGAGTATGAATCCTATCCATGGACTTGACTATATAAGGCCATACCATGCCTGACTAAACCCCAACCACCGAGAGAGAGAGAGAGAGAAAGAGAAAGCTGTAGAAAGACAGAGATCCCATTAATTCATTTCTTTTTTACTTTAATCATTACTCTTTGCTTATGCTTTTCTCTGCTGAGCCACCAGTCTTTTCCAACGACTGTTGCCAGCTGGTCCCCAGCCAGAGTGATAAACTCCTCCAGGTTCCTCCTCTACCACCCCTGATGCCCACTGATGCCCACTGAAGCTCCACTCCACCCAGAGACCAGCGCCCCATCCACACCAGCGCCCCATCCACACCAGCGCCCCATCCACACCAGCGCCCCATCCACACCAGCGCCCCATCCACACCAGCGCCCCATCCACACCAGCGCCCCATCCACACCAGCGCCCCATCCACACCAGCGCCCCATCCACACCAGCGCCCCAGCTGTTGGAATCGCATCCATTCCACCTTTGTCAGGCCTTCCCTCAGTAGATGGCCCAGGTCTGAGTGAGGATGAGAGCGGAGCAGCCACAGATGCCTACACTAAATGCAATCTAGCTAAATGTCTAATAAACCAGAGTCAGATCTTGATCAAAACGATCTCTGTGTCTTGATATCAAGCCTTTATCCACATGCTCACCTACAGAAGACCAGGGGGGCTTGGTATGAACACTGCATGTGGCTTCTGCATTAGTGCTCCTTGCAACAGACATACAGGAAGAAATCAATACAAGACTCAGAGAGGGGCTGATAACACTAAAAGGTGCAGTGATTGCATGAACCAGAGAGGTGTGGGCTACACATACCCCTTTTCCACAGAGGCAGTCCGGGGGCCGGTACAGAGCTGGTGCCTAATCTTAAACCAGTTCTTCGCATTTCCAGGAAACCAGGAAAATTGGTTCCAAACACTTTGCTGGTCTAGAACCAGGAACCGCTTATGTCAGGGGCTGGGGGCAGGATTAGTGTGACCAACAAGACCTACTAAAGCTTTGTGACCGCCAGTTTTTTATAAACTACAGCTGTTTAGCAAGCTACTCATTTCTCACATCAATGTTACGAATGTAACATTTATGGATAGCTAGCTAACTAGATGTTGGTCAGCTAACATTATCCAAGGAAGCATAGGTACTAATTTTGCACATGTTGGTAACATTAAGCTCAAATCAAATCAATGTTACATTCAACGTTCAAAACATTGATGTGAGAAATTGGTAGCTATGCTTGCATGCTAGTCCACCATTGCTGGGAAATATAGACGTATACAGTGATATGGAAAGCAAACCTGTTCTTAGAGGGCTTGCAAGTTGAACCAACTGTGAACCAGGCATCTAGTTGGTGGAAAGGGGTATACAGAGCTTTTTACAAATCCCAAATGAACTTCATAGTTTTGCTTTGATGAGCCATGCATTAACATCATGAGCCTGTATTTCCAACACAAGAAAACCATTAACAGAGGATAAAATGGAGGACTTACTAAAGACTGACCAGATTACACATGAACAAATCCTACAGACTAGCCTATGCCTCGTCCGTCATACAGAACATGATCCATGCCTCACTCCTCTCTAAGGCAGAAAGAAACCCACCCCGCAGCTCTGCAGACGGTGTGTAGGAGGGATCACGCTAACGTTTCCTTGTGGCAGGCAACCCATAACAGGAGGGCAACCCTGTAAAAATAATTAATTCCACCGTTTTACTCTGGAGGCAATGATTTCAGAGGACTCCCTAGGACAAAGATGTGCTTGAGGCCGACTGCTACAGCAGATCCAGATTTGCTCCAGATCAGCCCTAATGAGGACCAGGAAGAAGCTTTTAGGAGCGCTGGGGTTCAACCGCTGTTTTATTACACTCTCTCTGCTGGGACCTCCTCCTCACTGAACTTCATTAGAAACACACTTGGGAACTTGATGCACCTACTTCACAAAACTACTTCACAAAACTACTTCACAAAACGGCAGCTGCTAAGCTAATAAACATACCCAAACAATGTTTGAGCAGGTTTTAGGATAAGTTATAGCCCATATTGGAGATTGGCTTGTCCATCATGGCAGGCTATGTGTTTAACTAATTTCCCTCTGCGCGCTAGGACTTTTGCTGCCTGCCAGTGGGCCATAAACATAAAGCACTGTGACAATCCAATTCAGCAAGGCTTCAGCACTTCGAACCCTCTGGAAAGACAGCTCCAGTCTTCCGTGATGTACAGCCTGACATATAAAGGCTGGAACCTCTCATAATGGCAGTGTCGGGAGAAAGGGCCCTATGATTTCTGCGATGCAAAAAATGTGGATGGAATCGCAGAATTCAGTAAGGAAAATGGAAATCCCAGTTAAACATGGAACATGAAACATGATGATCAAAATGATAAAAAAAAAAAGGAAAACATAAAGCTGTTACATCTCTGAGGTAAGACACCAACCTACTGACTTAGTAGCCTGATGGAAAAACATCACAAGGACCACAGGTTGGGTGATAATATATGTGTCATGCACGAATACAGACACACACAAACGAGAAGCAAACCTAAATGAGGGAAGAGAAGAAGAAAAGAAGAAGAAGAAGAAGAAGAAGAAGAGAGAAGAGAGTTTTCCCCTGAAACACCACAGCTGAGACAGAAGGAATGGAAAAATTGATGGAGGGTTTTTTTTGCGATAGGAAAAGGCAAGAGGAGGGGCTGTCCATGTGGGTGAGGTAATCTGTGTGTGTGGTCTTACTTCACCCACACAAAGGCCTCAGAGCCCCACTCAGCACAGCGCTTGTTCACGGCTTCTTCCAGTCACGACCATCTCCACTCATTTCTGGCCAATCCAGAACACTCCACCAGCCCCATACTCCCCTCAGGAGAGATTCAGGGAATGGATCTGGGCCACATTAGGGCAAAACCTGGTCCAGAATGTGCTACTGTCAGGGTCCTTGTCTTTTATCATTAGGTGAAAGTTAATCAGTATTGGGGAAATGGGCAGTATGCACCCAGCCCAAACTGCAAACACACCTGCCTACAACACATACACACATTCATACACACACACAGGCACACTAACACATACACACATTCATGTACACGTGCACACTAACGCATACACACATTCATACACACACACAGGCACACTAACACATACACACATTCATACACACACACGTGCACACCAACGCATGCAGACACACTGCAATGGACAGGAGAGAAACTGAACCAGTCAGGTCCCCTAGCAGTAAAAGTTGAACAGTAGGCCTTGAGTAGAACAGGATAATAGACCTTCAAGATGAAGAAGTTCCTGAGAGGAAGCGACTGAGATGTTGATGTTAAAATAAAACTTTAAAAAAAACAACAACGTAGAACTCCATTTTTAAACAAAACAGAGATAATCATTGGCCATACACAGCACATCTACTGACAACTAAGTTAGATGCTGACAGTGAACAAGAAAAAGCAGTTCTCAACCGCACAGACATCAGAAGTATTTGAGTGAGTTGAGGGCTCAACGGACCTCTGGGTAATTTCCCCCCATTTAAAGCCTCAGAGACAGGCCCATCCTTTCTCCCCTCTCTTCTCTCTTGCCTGGGCCCAGCAGCAGGGCCAAAAGCACCACAGAAAGCCAAACAAAAACACCTTTGTAATGAAACCCTCCCACTCCCCCCTCAACCTCACAGCTGCTGCTCAGCCAGTCAGCAACGCCTGCCACTGTCATGCCTGACCATTGGTCAAGCTGAGGAGAGAGCAGATGCACAGCCCAATCAAAGAGGTCGAGACAGATAAGCACTGTTTTCACTAACACACATCTCAGAAAGATTGAGGAAGAGGGGGGGGGGGTCTTGATTGAAATGAACAGCTCTTCTGGCAAAGTCGTTTACTTGGACATGTTGCCAGCTAGCGCATCCAACTTTTCAGCAGCAACCCAGGAAAAAGGCTCCAATTAGGTAAACGTCAAAGAAAAATGACTGTGCCTTCTCCGCTAAGTGAAGTTCTTTGGTCAAAATCCAAAAGAATGAAATACTGTGTCTCTCATCATAAAAAAATATCCTATTATGACACTGTTCTGGCTAGTGTTGCACTCCAAGTCAACATGGATTCACTTGTACTGTTTGGAAAACATAAAAGTAGCTACCCCGGATTCTATTTCAAGTAGTCATTCCCTGAATGCACATTTTAACTGTATTATTGGTGACAATACACAAATAGACCCCTTCTATTTCCCTGAAAGAACACATTAGTAAAAAGCCACCCTGAGGTCTTCAAGAAAGATGCCTAGCTCAGCTGAAAGGGGATGTAAAGGCTACCTCACTCACCTATCTATAAATAGCTATAATGTACAGCCTACTCTTCTCTGATAAACAATTCAGCCGCAGTTCCCATTCCAAAAGCCATGTCATTTTCTCTGAACAGAGTAATGGGAGGGAGAGAGGGTGTAAGATGAAGAAAGGGCAGAGAGGCAGAGAGAGAGAGAGAGAGTGAGAGAGCGTGAGAAAAAGAGAGATAACTCTCTGATCAGGTCCAAATGGCCATCTGCTCATATGGGGAAGATGGCATGCATGCAAGTTTTCCATTAGAGGAGCTTTTTTTTAACCCAAGTCACACATCCCCAGCCATCTGAAGATGGATTAGCTGAATCACCATTATGAAAAGAATGATTCTTCTGTGCCATGTACTGTACTCTTCTAGCACCAGTGGCGCTCAAGCCCTTATTCTGGAGAGCCAGGTGAGCCCCTTGTCTTTCATTTTCTCTCAGTTAGTGATAAAGTCTCCAGGCAAAGCCTTCAGCCCTTTCTGCATCATCACTGTTGGGTCAAGGGTCATCACAGGTGACCAGCCACCAATGGCAATCATCACGCTCCAACAATAGAGAACGGCTACCCTCAGGCATACTCTTAGGAACACTTGAACACTCTCCAGCTAAATGCATGTTGCCTAACCAGACACAGGGCAGAGCAACACACAAGACTGTGCTACCACTGGAGTTCAGAGCAACACTATGACTGTGCTACCACTGGAGTTCAGAGCAACACTATGACTGTGCTACCACTGGAGTTCAGAGCAACACACATGCCTGTGCTACCACTGGAGTTCAGAGCAACACTATGAATGTGCTACCACTGGAGTTCAGAGCAACACACACTATGACTGTGCTACCACTGGAGTTCAGAGCAACACACACTATGACTGTGCTACCACTGGAGTTCAGAGCAACACACACTATGACTGTGCTACCACTGGAGTTCAGAGCGGATTCAAGGGAACTCAAAGGTGGAATAACGGCAGGTAAACAACCCTGTCCACACCCCCTCCCTCAGATGAGGGCGGCTATGTGCTGTGCAGCAGAAGTTCAGGGAGAGGTGCAACCAAAGTTAGCAAGAGTGCTTTCCACTGAAAGGTTGACTGGTTTGGCTTGCCAACATGTGGCCTTCTGCAGTCACACAGACAGGCTGCTGCCGTCTTATCTCCACAGAGCAGATCATGAGGTGAAGTAGTTCAATGTAGAGAATAAGGCTTGCATTGTTAACAATGCACTCAACAACAGGACATGCTCTTCCTCTATGTTTTGACTTGGGTTTGTCTTGACTGCACAATAATTATGCATTTGTGTTTAATACATTTACACGTGAGCCAGAGATAAAACCAACTGTAAGGGTTTGTAGAGCCCTATAACTTAATAATTTCCCAATGCCATAACTACCATTAATCTAAAAAATGTTGCCACTTAAATTCATCAAATCCAATAATGTAATGAGCTACCAATAATGTAATAATATTTGTACCGATAATGTAATCGGGAATTATCGGGAAATTACTACATTGTTGGGTTCTACAGGGCTACCCTCAGCCTGGACTTAAACTATGCTAAACTTCTGTGTAAGGCCAACTTGGTGATGTGACATTTTCCTCTGTTCTTTAAAAACATAGCAAGGCACATGGCCGAGCATTTTTAGTTTAGTACACACACATTTCCCAAGATGTAGCTTTAAAAACAGGATATGATGAGGTAAGATGCCACAGGCGAATGAGTTGCTACCCTGAGAATCCAATCTAAGAGATTCTTAGTGCCTTACTCATCCCTGGTGAATTGAGCATAGAATTCACAATCAAGAATTTAGAACAAGTAAATAACTGACGGAAGATCTTACTAGACAGACAAAAAAACAATGTATCGGCAGATCATAGGTTAATCTAGCTGTTTTAAATGATTCCTCGTTACACCCAGCCTGTTGACACTGACGCTGTAACATATGTTAATGAAAAAATACAATCAGCATCACTGCCTCAGATGGATATCACCGGATACAGAAAAACATTAACTGCTAACTCTCGAGGGCATTTTCTTCAGAATATTTACAGTCAACCTGTGCAGCCAATGACTACTAGATAAAATGCTAATTTGAAATGTGCATCCTTAATCCTTGAGATTATTTGTGTTTCCAACACATTTCATGGGGCAATAATTACAACTTGAGATAGGGGGAACTTGGCTAAGAGGAACTAACCTTGTATACTTGTCCATAGGTTCCATTTCCTACCACTTCCACCAATTCAAAAATCCCGGCAGGATCCTGCAAACAAAGATATGTTCAGATTTACAAGAAATGGTCCAAATCAGATACAAAAATTACAAATCATTTGACAGTCAAGACGGTTTTAAGAGAGACGAAGGTAACGTTAAACGCAGCTGTTGCGCTCATCGCATACACATGCCAATGCATTGCAAACAAAGGAAAGCTCACAACTCGGCGGCGATAGCACTCTCTCCGTCAAAATAGTGAGAAATACACTGCCCTACTTGCTTGAAGCGACACAAAAACAGTACTCACTCGGATTTTCAAGTAAGTAAACATTCGAATCACAAGTTAAAACATAACTACATGTCTATTAAACCTTGTAACCCCCTCTTCCAGTACTCACCCGCAATGAGGCGAGATCTATGTCTACCAGACTTTTAGCCGGGGAGTCGTTCGCCATCTTTTTAATGATAAATAAAAATTGAAATATCTATCCTTCCGTTACACTGACAGGGTGTCCTCGAAGCCGTATCTCCACATTTGCGGCCACTCCTTCAGCAATGTAAAAAGTGCCGATGGTAATTTACGGTAATGCTCTACTTTTGTTGTCGAGGAGACAAAACTACTCCATGTTGAGGTGGCAGGCTAGCCTAGCCTTAACGTTAGGTCCCGATTCTCTCTCCGCTAGATCGAGCTTGGAGTCGCACAAACACAGGAAGCCGGTCGGCGGAATCACACAGAAAGGGCAGGGCCTCAGCGTAGCAACAGAGCAAGGGGGAGTAGACATGGGCACGTAAAGAGTGGAGAGAAGAGTTTAGGATTGAGTTCGACTCATACTTCGCCACAGACTACAAAGCAATTGCCCTCAAATAAGAGTTAGACCCACGCCGCGTCGTGTTAAGCCGAGCTGCCGCTAGGTTCTCGGACATGCGCACGTCAGGCTATCACTACAGGCTCTAATGATTGGGTGTGGCAGGGAACAATTGGACCGAGGCAGGCTGGCTACTCACAAAATACAGAGAAAAACTGAAAAGGAGATATTGTGTGTAAGCATACTATCAGATGTATGGTGATTATTGTCACCCTCTACCGAACTACACGGTAAAAATGTAAACCATCTGAAACAGACAGTCAAACAGACAGACAGTCACGCCTAGCGAGTGGACAGTGCTGAGCAGTCCGTCGCTGCAGTTATAGGCGGGTAATGAATAGATGTGTCATCGAATCTTTACGAATGTAGTTGTAGGGATAACTTGTAAGGAAATCCAGGTTACAGTCTCTCAGTATTTTTGTGACCCACTGTCTTTTCTATGGATGGTATCTTATTTCACAAATATGTAGTGGTTGTAAGCTAAACTTCCATATCCTACTTATCCATGTATGTGGACACACACATAAACACACACGTGTCTAGTTACTTAAAGCCTTCAGGGTGTGTAGCCTACAGCCAAGCCATAGCAGTTGCAAAACTGACTCGCCAGGGAGAGGTGGGTCTCTGACTCTTCAGCTGCCCATCAAGACAGACCGGTTTGGTTGTCTCTCAGAACAGAACACATCTGTGTCAGGAAGGCCTTACTCTCAGGATTGCAATAAGCACACAGGACACAAACCAAGGCTCCATCTAGCCTTCTAGGGGGAAAAAACTGAATCCCACTCCCTTTGTAATGCATTGCATTGTCTTCTGTGGATCTCTGTATTGGAGAAGGCGATATGGCAATATACAACATAGGCTTGTTTAGAAGACTTACGAAAGGCATCATTAACAGGATATGATGTAAGAGTATTGAAGTTAAGTCTTTATGGATGTGAGTCAGAGAGACTGCTTCTCATAAAGTGAGTCACCTCACACACCTTGCAAAGAAATGTTTTCATCTTATGAAACACATGAACCATAAAGCGGGCAACCGGGACAAGGAAGTTCTCCAACAAAGGGAACTGTGGAAAATGAACTCTACTCACTGCATTTCACAACATGCTGCTGTTATTGAATACAGCGACAGTTGCATGTGTGGGTTGTTGAAATGCATCTGTTTCACAACACCTCTGTGTCTGCAGTGTGGAGATGCACCCCAGGGCTGGTCAGAGGCAACTCACATATGCCAGCCGGTCATGCTCACAGTCAAAGGGGTCAGAGTTCAGGACAGGGGAAGGGGTCAGTGGCAGGATGTGCTGGGTGCAAAGCCCAGAGATGAGCTCATGTTTGAGTTTCACTGATAACGTTTTTTTTTTCTCTCCCCCTGTGTACTCATGGCCGTCGTTAGGCCTGGGTATCCGAGGCTACAGCCCTGGATGTATTAAGAGTAGCCCCAGATCATTCAGATCATGCATTAAAGCCCTCCAAAATAACTTGATATCATTGATCAAAACGATCAACACAGCGCCCTTCCCCAGTCAACAACTCCGTCAGCACTCACCCCCGGTCCCCCGTCGACAACTTCTCTGGGCTAAGCCCTGAATGTTTTCATCTCTTAGCATCGCCCCTGGCTGTACTTCTGTCAGCAACTTCACAGAGGGAAGAAGACAGGAAATGGGAACAATGAAAAGCTTCCAATTATCTGTACAGATTTGGTCTATATTTCTATCTTGTTCATGATATTGTCAGGTATTCATTATAATCATATGTAACAGTAGCAAGAAGATACAGTACTGTGCAGTGAGTAAGCCTAAAAAGTTAAACAGAAATTTGCGAAAACTAGCAGTTTACCTTGAAGCAGATGCGTCATGGGATTCTATTGAATTGCCAGTTATAGCGTTCTGACTCAGTTCTGGACTGACTTTGATTGTCACTTGTCCTTAGCAAAAGTTTGGACTCAAAAAGATTCAAAAATAGGGCCCAGGTTGAAAAATCCAGAAGTTTCCATTTAAAGCCCCATTACGAGGGAATTGGTATTTTTGGCTACTGAGCTCCCCCTAAAGCTGTGGAGTGTAGCTCACTTTGACACCACTGTCCTCAATACAAATCGTACTTTGAGACCCCATAATGGACAGTGGTACATTGTGTTTTTGTTGACAGATATGGAACCAGCAAAGACAACACCAAAAGCATGTTGACTGACAAGGTAGAGTAATATTGCAAGATTTTACAGAAATATGTTTCATTTATTGTGAGAGATGAATGCTAACATGACCAAAATAGATGAATGCTAACATGACCAAAAGAATAACAAAAAATATGAGACATTTTTGTTTTGCTGATATACTACTCGCGTTTTCAGCCTATTTACATGGTTTTCCAAGCGTTTGATTGTGGAGTATAGGTAATCTAATAAGATGTTGTTGGCGGCATGATAAAGGCACATATTGTGCATAATATATATTGGACAGTGTAATTTATTACAAGTTAGCTGAGTTAGGTTTTCAAACTTAGGTTGCAAACTTCAGCGTGAGCTTGACGAAAACTTGATCAAACTTTTTGGCATGAGATTCATTTATTTGGATGTTAGCCTGAGGCAGGAGTGAGGTCGATGACTTTGGTCAACTGAAAAAACTAAAAATCTCAGTGAGACAGGGATGACACCGATAAACTTCCATCCTACGTTGCATTCTTTCATAAATAACATTGGCAGGGATGATTATAATAGCAAGTCTACAACTTTCCTAACCCAGCCAAACATCAAGCAAGCGCAGCAAAAGACAGCAAGACAGTTTATATGTTATTACTGACTAGTCCAATAAAAAGAAGGCCAGCTTGCATTCTTCTGTCTCTTTTAGCTCTCGCCAATGAGTGAAAGCCAGTCCGAGACTGACTCTTGTTCTGTCTCTTGCTTGGTTACTCTCTCTTTTTCTCTTCCTCGCTTCTTCTGACAACGTCTTCCTAGCGTTCTTCATCACCTCTGCCATGATGTCCATTCAGAGAATACTGCGCTAGCTTCTTCTTATAGCTAGCAGATGGGTCTAGTTGTTGTTGCATGAGGTGTCGAGCCCTGCCCACCAAAGTTACATAGTGTAAAACCAGCCGTAGCTGGCATCATGATGTGGCAGTGGCAAAGGCACCATTCTCCGTATTACTCAGTGTACCACCAAAACGACGTTGAAGCTGTTATTTTAAGGTAAAATTGTTACATAATGTTGCTTTAAAAGACGCTCTAGCCAAACGCTATCACCCATGGGTTTTAGCCTCTTTGCTAGCATGTTCATGCCCGAGGTTGTGAGTTCCATTCCAGCGCTGGACGGTACTTGACTGCACAACGCAGGTTATATTAGTGCCAAGATCTGGATTGGGAGTGAGGTTTAGTTTGGGGTATAGTGCTGTCCAGTGAATAAACTAGATCACTCCCCGATACCTTAGAAAAAATGCTAGTAACAGACGCTAACACCCATGACTTTTAGCCTCCTTACTAACACGCCCACCCACCACGCCTGAGGTTTCGAGTTTGAGTCCGGTGCGGGACAGTGCCTATCTACACAACGCAGGTTACATGAATGCACGTTTTTAGTCAGAAGAGCATATGTCTCTTTGAGTCCAGTGCGGGACACAATACTGCACATGAACTAACTGTATCGCTTTCCTAAAGATAACACAGACTGTGTACAATGATGTCAGAATCAGAATCAGAATCAGAATCAGAAAGGTTTTTACTGCCAAGTAGGTTTTCACCACTTTTTGTGGTACGTTGGTGCAAACAATAAATATACACAATAAACAATAAACAATACACATATTAAGTTACAGCAGGAGTGTGCAAAAAAGGGATTAGAGTCCGTGTTGGGGGGCGGGGGTCCCGGGCCTTGTTGATGAGGCCAACCGCAGACGGGAAGAAGCTGCTCAGGTGGCGTGAGGTTTTGGTCCTGATGGACCGCAGCCTTCTGCCGGAGGGGAGTGGCACAAGGAGTTTGTGTCCAGGGTGGGAGGGATCAGCCATAATCTTCCCTGCACGCCTCAGGGTCCTGGATGCATACAAATCCTGGAGAGATGGCAAATTGCAGCCAATCACCTTCTCCGCAGAACGAATGACACGCTGCAGTCTGCTTTTGTCTTTGGCAGTGGCAGCAGCGTACCAGATGGTGATGGAGGAGGTGAGGATGGACTCAATGATGGAGGTGTAAAAGTTCCCCATCTTTGCCTTTGGCAGGTTGAATTTCTTCAGCTGCCGCAGGAAGTACATCCTCTGATGTGCCTTTTTGGTGAGGGAGATGATGTTTAGCTCCCACTTGAGGTCCTGGGAGATGATGGTGTCCAGGAAGCGGATGGACTCCACACTGTCAACTGGGGCGTCATTCAGGGTGATGGGGTTGGGAGGGGCTGGGTTCTTCCTGAAATCGACAACCATCTCCACTGTTTTCAGCGCGTTGAGCTCCAGATTGTTCTGTCCACACCAGGTCACCAGATGGTCAATCTCCCACAGTATGGGTATGGGACGTATGGTGCATGCCCAGGGAGCCACTTGAAGGCTGTGCAGTTTCTATTATAGTCAGACCAGTCAACCTGAAAAATAGTTTTTGCACGCACGTCATTATATTTTGTACATCATTTTTTCTCCCGCAAAAGGAAAACTTGGTTTGAGCACACAAATATCTATTCCATGTGTAACTTCCAATGCACACTCCCTCGCATAATGTCTTTCTCACTCACTTGCTGTCTCTTTGCTGTGCCTGCTCAACTTAAAGTAGCAATAAGGAGTTCTGTTCCAAAACTAGCAAGCTAATTACCTAAAAGGCATGCAAAAACCTTGCAAACACCCCCAACAGCCCAGTTGACACTGATAGAAGCTTGCCAACACACTAACCAGTGTCTTTTGGCAGTATAGCTGGCAATGTCATGCTTTGAAAGCTTTTCTTACATTTTTGCAGGGTATTCTAGCCCGGTACACAGAAATACATAGGGCATATCCTGGATGGCTTGTGGGAAAGACAAAGGTGTTTATCTGTTTATCTTCACATGACCATATGCTATCAAAATTAATTTGAGGATGGTACCAAAACAAGTTGCCTGTAAAACCATACCTCAAAAAGTGTCAGATTGTTGCATAATGTTCCTTTAACAATGTAACACTCGCAAAGTGTTACATTGGGACACAAATGCATCATGGGAAAAGTAGTTGTATCGATCAACCAATCACAGAATAGAGACAGTGCACCAAAACGGAAGCGAATCTCAACCAGATACCAACGAATCTCACTCATATCTCTACGGTTCATGCAAAGTTGACCAATTACGTCAGTGTTTTTTTATTCTGTTCTCATCATGTAGCCTTACCTTTTATAATTTTCAAATGATCTATCAAAATAATAACGCTGAACGCCATGGCCTAGACTAGAGCAAGATAAAAAGGAACGAATTGATGAGAACCGTTTAGACTCAATTGTAATATATCCAATAAAATTGATCTCCACACAGCATTTTATAGGCCTATCTAAATCTGGGTTTACCAAACAAAAGCGGACATTGTTTTCTAATATTCAAACAGTATGTTCACATGAAATGTATTTTCTGCCTATAAAAGCCTCGTAAATGTTTTATATGGGTTACCTATGGCGATGTCAATGTCCTGTGTCAGTGTGACCTAGGTGTTTTCATGTAGACAAGCAGTGTGGTATTATGGATGGGCTAATGTTCATGTAAGTAAGACAGACGGCGGGCCCTGCATGCCACGGGCTGTCTTCAGGCTTACTATTTTTTGTGTGTCTAAAACCGACCGCGTGAAAATAGTGCATTTAGCTGCCAGAATGTATTTATTATTTCCCGGGGGAGGATGCCCCCGGAGCCCCCTACAGGTCTGGGCTAAGCCCGAATTTGTAATTGAACTCCTAGCAACGCCCCTGCAACTGATGAGAATGAGAGAGTATGAGCGCTGTACGTCCCGTGCTTACCAGCGCTTGATGGGGATATTTGGGGCCTGTATTTTTTAGCTGATATTATGGTAAATATATGTAAAAGATAGTGGCGCAATGTCAGTGCTTGACACGGGTGCTTTTTTCCGTATACCTGCCCCTGGCGGTGACAAATGGGCTAAGCCTCAAATGCAACACTCCCAGGCTGTGGTTTTATGTTAATCTTGCTGAACAGGATGTCACACATCTTGTATCCTAACTCACCAATATTCTTTAGAGCTCTGAAACTGGGCTCTGTGGAAACAAATAACAGCTCCGGCTGGTCTGGGACAATCACCAGAAACATTTCCAGTCTGGTCTTTCAGTAAGTTATCAGTCTCCTCAAAACTGGTCTGGACACTGAGTTGTAACATCTATCCTCATTAAATAAATGGACATGTTGGCTGGCTTTTAATGCAGGGTGTGTCTGTCTGCCGCAGTACTGCCATCACTTTATCAGATGTGTTCATGATGCCCTGTTCAGTCCTGCCAGACAGACAGCTCTCACAGAAGAATACGACTGTAACACACATCATGATGTCATCAGGGACTCAACTGTGTTTGTGACTGGTAAAGGGAGCAGACTCTCGTCAGACACTCGGCAATGCATCATCCTTAGTTGCCATCTTTACGGTCATTCTTGATGACTAAAGGGAGATCCCATGTCTTGTAGATGGGACTATATAGTTTAGTGTACAAAAGCATACTGTGAAATACTTCCTATCGCATACTATACATTTGTGTTGTCAAAAATGTGTATATTTGAGTCTGTTGTTATGCAGCACTCTGATTTTGTAATGGAAAAGATTCTTCTTCTTCTTCTTCTTCTTCTTATTGTATTATTATTACTTGGAGTGCAGTTCTCTTAGTGGCAGCAGAATGAAAAAGGCTGTTAATGTTTTGGTTATGGGCCAATACTCCCCTGAAGTGTTGTGAAAACACAGTAACAAGGTTATCCAACACAAGAGGAAACCGTTGACACCAGCCATGCGCACCCGACTGCACAGAAGGATTTTTAAAAACGTGTTACCTTTACCACTCAAGGGCACATGAAGGCTACCGAATTATGTGTTCTAACCCCACAAGGCCACTGTAGGAATATTCAAACTATGAGGTCAAAATAGTTAACCTTAAAATCTGGCTTTGTATCTGGAAATGAGATGATGAGCACAAAGGGAGCCTGCAAGAAAAGGTCAGCATTCATTCAGAATGCAAGTGGCACTTGTAGATTGTTTAAGAGGCAGCTCCGTGGCAAGTTTATTATCTCCACGCCGTGTTGCCTCAAGTGTCACCCACTGAACCCCCTCAGTGTTTACCCTGAGCTCATGTGTTTGGACTGGAAACATAAACAGTGAAAGTCCTGACTTATGATTGACTGTATGATTGACAGCACATCATTTAGCACCAAAGAAAAGGCATTGAATCTTAATTAGTTCTAATGTGCCATTGCAACATGATAGACTCTCCCCAGAGCCTCAGACAGTTAGCTTGAAGTCTCCCAGCCCAGATGGGGACTCACCAGTGGCTGACCACAGCCATATCAGGGGGGCAGCAACGATTCCAACTATTCTCATGATTTATCTAAACATTGCTTCAAAAGACTTTATCACCCTGTGAAACAACTTCAAGGCTAAAACAAGCCTCTGCTTATCGTACCAAAGACATTTCAACCGTTAGTACTTTAGTGTGATAAAGATGAAATCAAACTTGGCCACAGGCATTCTCGACAGTTAAACACACGCTGTATTCGTAAACATACTTACTGATTGATACACACTTATTATCGCCCTGCTGAGGTTGTGATAAAGTATGCCCTCTCTGAATCAACTCACTACTGTTCCCATGTGGAGACAAGGTGTTACTGCAGATGGTTTCAATACACTCTATATCGTGTGCAAGTGTTTCTCTTTAAAAATACAGAATCCCCAGACATTTGCAGTGTACTTGTGACGACTAATTATGGTGAACTGCTAAGCTGTGGCACAACCACTCATCCTATTAACAGGGACTTTGGCAAGGTTATACTGGCAGACTGGCATTTTTACGTTCTGGTAACCCTACACCGGAAAGAGATTAGTCCAGATTTTCTACCAGACGAATCAATGGGCTATAGGGGGTGGATTAGATGATGACGAAGGAGGAATTATTTTCAAATGCAGCAATAAAAATGATTATATCTGCCACAAGAGGGATGGAAGTGAAACATCTCTGGATAAATGTAGAGATTCCGTATAGCAGAGTATTCACCGTTTTAAAGATTATTAGAATGATTAGAAAGTACCAAAATGACTTAACGAACATAATCAAAAACCACACTTGCCTTAAACCATGTTGTGATGTACTCTTAAAAAGACTTACAGATGTGATTTCTGGCCGTGTGCAAGTATGTCATTATCTATAAAAATGCACAAACTTGCTTTGCCTGGCTGAAAACAGCACAGGCAGCCCCCTTGACTTTGGAGGAGAGACGCAAATATCCAACCACAGCTATACCTCACAAACACCCCACAAATAAATCAGAAAACACTGAAACTCATTTTCATCTCATCATACAAAATAACTTTATTTCCATCTTATCTTAAATGTACAAACTTGGATGAAAAAATGCAGCATTTGTGTAACATCCCTAAACACAAGAGGGTTGATGAACACAAAGATTAAGTCGTGCACGATCACAAAGATAATAAACAAATGGACACGGTAGAAAAATATTCAACAAAGAAAATAGCGAAGGCCTCCAATTGTACATCAATCCAATCACAAACAACTGGAAAACCAAATGGACATATTAGTAAACTACAGTACAGTACACATGTATTCATATCAATTACACACACACACACAAACAAACATAATTGACTTCCACGCATTAACAAAGAACTGACATACACAGTATCCATACAGAGAGAGACTGCACTGACAAAACCACTCAATTTACACTAAATTTACTTAAGGGTGAACACAGCATGGGAACAACAGGTCACCCCATAATTAAGAATGTTTGCTACTTATTAGAGTTAAAAGGTAGGTAATGATAACTTTAAGGCTTCTGATTTTTGTCCTCTCAGTGGCTTTGAGTAGAGAACCCACTCTGTTGCGTGCGATCACCGTAGTGTGAATGACGGGTGGGTGTTGGGATAGACCGCGTTCCAGAGGAGGCTTGGAGAGCAGGAGCTGTCCAGTGTCTTAGACGGCATCCTCTAGCTTCTTTTAATCTCATATGCATTTCGGCAAGGGCATAGGTATTTGTGTTGAGCAAAGAGCCAAGGAGAAGGAAGTCCCATTACATTCAGAGGGTTTCTCTGGTATGTACACTGTGCCAACGTGAGCAGGGGGAGCGGTCTCCACCCCAGCAGGGGTAATGACGGCTCCTTTCCCAAAATGAGATGTGTTCTGTGATGAGTGGTTTCAACACAAGTTCATTTCATGTTTTTATTTCACGTTTTAAGACTATTTCAGTTAAAGCTGCAGAAGAACCAAATGAAACTTTCAGGAAAAAGGGAAGCATTTTGATTGGCTATGAACTACGAGGGCACTGTGCACTTGTGCAGCTGCTGCAGTGATGAGGGGTTGTGTGTCCACATGACGAGCCTCAGTACTACTACAGGTAGAGGGGAATATATCTGGACCAGGGGGGGGGGAGGACACCCTTCTGGTTTACTATACAACAAAGCAGGAGCCTCTTGAGGTCTCTAGCTCTCACTCTGCTGACGAAGACGGAGACCAGTCAACCGGTCCCTCGGAACGAAGAAGTGTGTTGCTACAGAGGCTTCAGTGCAGAGCAAACCAGGTCTGCCAGTGTGCGTGTGTGTGTGTGTGTGTGTGTGTGTGTGTCTCTATGAAAGAGAGACGAGCTTACTCCAGGATTACTAAGATGAAGCTGATAGCTAGTCTCATTCATCCAGGTGACAGATAAGTGTTCATATCTGTACGGCTTTTCTGCTGGCTTCAGCTGCTACGGTGACTCCGCTTCATTTCGCTACGAGGAAAGCAGGCACTGAAAAGAAACCGCACATGCCTGTGTGCTCTAGCAGTCCCACAGATGGGATGGACAAACGCCGGGCTCCTGAGGAGACACTTCAGGGAGAGAGAGATGAGGGAAATAAACACTAGCTTGACTGGGGGGGCTCATTTTGCAGTAGGTGGGGGGGGGGGGGGGTCTGAGGAGAGCAAAGCAGAGCCCAAGCTGATCTGTTCCGTGGAGCCCTCATTTGGTCTAAGAGAAGAAGCACCAGCAGCAGCAACAGCAGCAGCAAAAACTTGGGTATATAGTGTTCCAATCCCAGACCTGCCACTGCAGGGCCCGTCCTCTCCCACTCCCCCCTCTGGGCTCGGTGAGAGAGGAGGGGCACAAGGGGGGGAGGGTGGAAGGCTGAGGTTACCGCGGGCGTTTGCGTGTGACGAAGATGAGGACCCTGCGGATGGCGATGAGGCGGTCCTTCAGCGAGGTCATGGCCAGGATGGTGAGCTGCGCCCGGTTCTCCAGGGGAAGCACCGCCAGCAGCCACCAGCACCAGGCAGGCCCACTGGGATTGGCCTGGGGAGGGAGGGGGGGGGAGGCGGGAGGACACGTCAGTCTTCAGCCCACAAAACTGTGAGTGGTAATCATTTTATCACTTTATTCAGGATCCCTAAATAAAGATTCTGCCTTAGATTGTAATGCATAAGTATACAGGGATTTGTACAGATCGGTATGTTGCTTTAAAAAAACTTGTCTATACACCAACCTGAAATTTGAATCACATTGCTGATTATGTAACTAAGTGATTGAATTGTCTTAGCAGACAGTGAAAAGATGAACTGTGTATAATGTGTACCTGTGGATCATGGTCTTTCGTGGGCAGGTGCCCAAAGTGGCTGAGGATCTGGCTCTTCATGTTGTCTCTGAGGGAAGTGAACCAGGTGTTGGCCTGATCATACACCGAGTCATGCAGCTTCTGCAGTTCTGCAAGCTCGTCACCCTCCGCCTAAAATTCACAAACAAACACGTCCATCAGACTGGAAGACTAGGATTGAGAGAGAAAGAGAAAGAGAGAGAGAGAGAGAGAGAGGGAGAGAGAGAGAGAGAACTCACGCACTTGCTCACTCTACACTCGCTCACACACGCAGTCGCTCACACACGCAGTCGCTCACTCACGCAGTCGCTCACACACGCAGTCGCTCACACACGCAGTCGCTCACGCACGCAGTCGCTCACGCACGCAGTCGCTCACGCACGCAGTCGCTCACACATGCAGTCGCTCACACACGCAGTCGCTCACTCACTCTCTCACTATTTTTCCCTTAACACTTGTCACAAGCAGACCTTTCCCCTTGCTCTCTCTCTTAATCTCCTTCATCTCCCAAACTCCCCAGTATGCCCCCCAAAGCTGCTGGTACGGTACCTTCTTGTCCTCCAGGTACTCGATCTTGGCGGTGTGGTAACCGTCCCTCTGGCCGTGGCTGAGGACTTTGAAGCGGTCCACCCCCACCGTGTCCACCACCGAGCGCCCGTCGGGGAAGAACTTCACATCTTTTACCTCCAGCATGCAGCCGTAAGCTGCAAACCTGTAGCCAAAACACCATACCTGCGGTCAGCATTCTGTGCGTGTGCGTATATATATCTGTGTGTATATGTTTCCTTGTGTGTACGCGTGGTTGTGTTTCCTCACCCTTTGACATCATCAGCGATGCACATGCCAAACTGCTTGGTGCCCGTCTCCATGGAGCGCCGGATCATGAGGCGGTAGCGTGGCTCAAACACGTGCAGGGGGCAGGGGATTGTGGGGAACGCCATGGTGCAGATAAAAATGGGCACTTCCTGGTTCAAGCTGAAAAGATGGAAGACAAAGTAACAATTAGAATAACAATTATTCCCAGAACAACTCCGCTGTATTCAACTCTGTGATCATGTATGTGAGTGTGTGTGTGTGTCTGCACATGTCTGTGAGACTCACTTGGACAGCTCCTTCATCTCCTCCTCATGAACCTTCCTCCTCTCTCCCAGCTCCTCTCCCAGGTAGCGTTGGAGTACCTCTTCCATCAGAAATGTTTTACTGTACCCCCTGCTGGCCACGCTCTGCAAGTACACACAGTTCATAACACCATTGTTAAGCTACATCTCACACGCTAAGCAACTGCAGTGTGTAGTGTATGAGTATGAGAGACTGAAAGAAAAAAAACTTTCTGGATGTGTGTGAGGGTGTATGTGCATGTCTGCATCCGTGTGTGTGTGTGTGTGTGTGTGTGTGTGTGTGTGTGTGTGTGTGTGTGTGTGTGTGTGTGTGTGTGTGTGTGTGTGTGTGTGTGTGTGTGTGTGTGTCTGTGAGGGAGTGAAAATGAGGAAGTGTGTGTGTGTATGGAGTACACTCTTACCTCAGAGAGATTCTCTTTGCAGAGTGGGCAGTTGGGGTTGTGATCCATGCAGCGCTCCAGACACTTGAGGCAGAATGTGTGTCCACAGCGGGTGGTGACTGGTTCATAGAACAGTCTGGAGAGATGGAGTGGAGGGTTGAGAGAGAGGGAGGGAGAGAGAGGGAGAGAGAGAGAGAGGGAGGAGAGTTAGTAACATGAAAATACCAGTTTCAGCAGCTCTGGTCTGACGTGAGAACAGGAAGAGAGTTGTACCTCATACACAGAGAGCACTCCAAATCTCCACTGTCCAAGAGCTCAGTAGGCACCTGCCTCACTCCTGAAGACGTGGTCACGGCTGTGGACGAACTGGAACCATCTAGCAATAGACACACGATCCGTCAGTTAGCTCACCCAAAACACAGAAACCCACAGGTAAACGGCTTATCTCAGGAAGATAACAAAATCTCCAAATCCAGGGTGAACCGTACCTGGCCGAAGGTGTTTGCAGGGGGGGGCGTGCCTGTGCTCCGTAGAGCCCTTCCTCTTGAGGCTGGAGGGGCATGGCAGTGCCGAGAGGACCGCCGACAGACTCTTGGGGTTCTCAAACTGGCCGTCAGCTTTGCCAAGGGGCAGAGAGGAGCTGCCAGTGCCCACGCTCCCCTCACCACTCTTAGGCAGGGTGGCACTGGAGTCCTATAGGCATGGCCACAGAGGAGGTGAGAGTGTGAGACTGAGTAAGACATTTGCCAAGAGTAAGAGTTATGTAGCATTCGAAAAACAGCATAGGAATTCACTGATGAAGACAATTCAATTCCGTATTGGGCTTGGCCGTATTTGGATGTGCATGAAGAAACGAATTGGGTGTGAGCGCTCACCTTGGAGGAACCTGGTGTACTGTAGGAGGGGGGCAGTGAGTTGAGGAGGGACGAGGGCTTCAGGCGAGAGGAGGGTCCGGTCTGCCTTGAGGGCAGGGGGGCAGAGAGCCCATCCTCCTCAAACACTGAAGAGAAGAGCTCACTCAGGACCTGTGGAAACACAAACACACACCCTCAAGTTAAGAATGTGGCACAGAACCCAGCTTTCCCATCAGTATTTCCATTTGACAGATCCCGTCTCAAGACTCAATCTACTAACTTGCTTACAGGAACAACATTACCAAATCAGCTAGCCAAGAATCACAATCTTCCTAATTTTTCAGAGTATGTTATTCAAGTACCATTTTGAGAAATAACTAGGAATAAACGGGATACTTCTAACTAGACTGCAAACAAGTCTGGAGACAAATGATGGTTAGTCACAGATGGATAGGAGACTGTGTGTTCCTATGGTACCTTCTGAGCTTCAAGCTTGACCACGGTCCAGTCCGGCTTCAGAGCCACACAGTAGAAATACTGTTGCAGGGCCTCCTCCGCCCTTCCAGCTCCGCTCAGGGCTTTGGCCTTGGTGTAGCGAGCCTGGTGATTTACAGAGGGAAAGAGAGAGGGAGAAAGGGGGGAGAGAGGGAGAGGAAAAGAGAGAACAGAGGAGACGGAGAGATGGTAAAGGAAAGAAATTGAGAAAAGTTAAGAGAACAATGGCAGATTCAGTGAGATGCAGTTAGTGAGAGTACGCGTGTAATAACCTTCAAACTCTTTTTCATATAGAGCAATAGTGTGATGTAATGCAACAGGATAGTGTATTGGAATGAGGTCAGTACATGTTATGAATAGTGTGAGGCATGGAGGTTAGGAGGTCAGGATTACTTCTGCTGGTCTGAAAGTGGGTCAGACCGGTATAGGCCTGTCTATGTCTAAGTGACCATACTTACTTTGGGGCATTGAGGTTTCAGCCGACACACACTGTCAGCGTCCTGGATGGCTTGGCTGAAATTCCTCATTTCCATGTGCAGCTCAGCCCGCCGTCCCAGCAGCCTGCATATAGAGGGCGCTGTGGGGGAAAGAGAGAGCAGGTGCCTCTGTTAAGAGTGAACCACAGAACAAGATGTTTTGAAGAAATTCCCCTAAAAAGCTTATGCCTTGACATCATCAGCGCAATTTATAGAGGGGAGGTTAATCTAATTGCCCCGTGGCATACACTGAAATTATGACTCACTCCAAAAGAAAGACTATGCAAACCCCTCACTCTGATAGAAAAAAATGGCTTATATAAGTGTTGATGTAACACGTTATATAAACGTCCTATTGTGACCTCCCAGAAGCACAAAAACTTAAGCCGTGATGGAATTTTCTAATATTAGAGCTCGCTGACACTCTAACTTCTAAATTCATAAGGAGTTTCAAAGTCAGGCCTATATTTCTGGACCCAGACACATAAGCAGACAATCTGCTTGCATAAAATCCAGGTCACAGAAGTGGACCAGCCCTGCCCCCCCTCTTCCACGTCTCGCCACAGGCCTGACCATACCTCATGGAACATTCTGGCTCATGCACACCTGTGGCTACTACCGTTACAGGCTGAATTGTAATACTATATGACCCAGCTTTTCTCATCTCTTCTAGGACCAGAGATCAGGACTAAATGAACACTTAAATCATCTAAAAACACAGGCCTATAGTATCAGTGCGGGAGGAAAATACCGCGCCACAGTGGATTCTCTCTATCCCGCACACACACATCATGTCAAGTTATCATGTCAATAACACTTCATCTTAGAAGTGACTGAATGGTGATACAAATGGGTTGGCATTAGGTCTGTTGAAAGGAAAAACTGGAATCACACTAGACACATAAAACGAGCTATGAATGGCTCCTCTATTGCAAATGGGACAACTGACCACCCAACAAGGTCCAATGCTTGTTCTAATAACTGATCACTGATAGCCAGTGTGGAGCATATGTCGGACTAAGTGTAATGGTTGCCAGTGGGTAGGGTGCTGTGCAGTGAGTAAACCTCACTCCCCGAAACCTTAAAAGATGTGCTAGTGAGGTTTTTGCGTCCTGGCTAGCACGCCGCCCCCGGCCCATGCTTGAGGTGGAGTTTGTCTATACAATACAGGTTACAAAAGCTAACATACTTAGTCAGAAGAGCATATGTCTCTGTTCACAGTGTGATGACCAACCACATAGACACAGATGAACCATCATCTGTCATTTAATGACCTAGTATGCAGATCTCCTCTCCCCTCCTGCACAGCTCTACTGCATTCCCCCTCAGCCACTCCCTTACATAAGCAGGTCAACATCCAGAGACCCCGTCTGCAAAACCAGGTCAGGCCAGAGCAGATGCACTGGCATGCAGGATCCCAGCCAGATTAATCAATCTGTCGGCAAATCTCCCTGCTAAATTATACTTACAGGCAAAAGATTGACAAAGCACTCAGTTATGAATTGTCACTGATATGTGTTCAGGGTGCTAACAGAGTGGAAAACACACATGTAAGACTGATTCCCACTGTAAGGTTAGACAGACTCACTATGAGTATTTCCTTCTGACATCCTCATACCTCTATTGAGGTTACTCTACTCATAACTGCATTCCGACGGGGCATTGGAGAGATGCTCAGAGGACTGTCTGTGACCTGACCTACTTTTGCAGGAGGGTAATAGGTGGAGCACATGGCCTCTTATGAAATTAGAGACCCAAACATGAACCCACTTTGCCCTTGATACTCCACTGTGGAGAAAGCAGCCAAACCATTTCACCCCAATCCCATACTGCATGGATGACGTTAAAAGAGCAGATGGTCTCTCTGGGGTGACGTGTGGTGGAAGCCAACAGGCCTGTCGTGTTTGTTTGGTAACATTCGAGAGTGTGAAAGCGCTGTACCAACACATACACGTCTGTGCGAGAGCTCAATATTTTGCAGTGTTGTGGTGAGGACACATTACATTTTCCAAGCCTAAAGACTCTTTTAAAAACACGGGCAAATAGGCTAACTGTTGGGAGTACATGCACACGCAAACAAAACAACTGACCAAAATTTTACTTAAATAACCCCCTCTTCATAATACTAAGAGAAGTCCAAAATAAACAAACATATTTACTCCATGAAATATTTCATTCTTCTACCCTTAATATTTGGTGTTTACATTTCAATAATTATTACGCAGTTAAATCAACAATGCGGGTTATATGGATGTTAAAGTCTACAGGTTAATAGCGAAAGTGTGTCCAAATGCATTGCAGTGCGTAACGTATCATGTCGTAACTAGCTCAGCCTACTTGAAGTGGCGACCCCTGTAGTTGTTATGTGACCAGTACAGCATAATGTAGGTCAGTTACAAAACCAGATCCTCAGAGGAAATGTAAATGACTTGCGGTGCTCTTACCTATTTCTACTGCTTTGTTGAACTTTTCCAAAGCGTTGGCCAGGTCATGTTTCTTCCATATTCCGTCTGCTTCCAACCAAAATCGCCTGGATTTGCTTTCCGATTCAAACCATTTATCCAACAGACTGCTGAGTACAACGTTAACTCTAAATCCATGAATACCATCTTCTCCGAGCGAGTTGTTAATTTTGGAATGACAACTACTGCATTCCTTCACACCAGTGTCTTCCAGGCACCGTTTGCAAAAGGTATGGCCACATTCTAATGTGGTTGGTTCGGATAGCAGACACTTGCAAAGTTTACAAGTAAATAAGTCTAAACATTCCTCCTCCTCCGACCCATCTCTGTCACCGCTCGTGGCCCCGTTGTTGTTCGACCTGCCACTTGCTTTTGAGTCAAGAGTGTCCGTCTTAGCGGTTTCTCTTCCACTGACAGAGGTCTCAGTTTTGTGGTCACTCAGCTCCTTTCCGCGTATAGTCCGAGCAATACTTTCAACCAAAAGGCCAAGTTCATCAGGTAGGAGCCTCTGAATGTTTGCAGCTACACGATATGAGTCCAAAGCGTCTCCAATCCGACCCGCTCGGGCTAAAGTGTCCGCTTTGCGTAGACATAGCCCCCGGTCCGGTTGGTGTAGGTCGGCCAGTTGGGAGCTATAGATCTCCACAGCAAGGTCGAAGTCTCCAGCCCGACAAGCTTCTTCAGCAACCTGAAGCATTTCAGGACACAAACCCAGTGCGCTAGGGTTCGATATGTCATGAACGAAATGTTCCGTGTGGTTCTGTATTCCCGTGTCCATCGTTGTGTAGTTGGCAGCAAAAGGTGGGTTAAATGATATAGCTATCTGGCTAACAACGTTACACAAGCTTTTGTGCTACCACGGAGAGCACCTCCCCTGTCCCAGTAAATTATAAAATGAACCCACCGCAACAGTAGGCCCTGCCCTTAAACATTACAAAAGTCAGACTGGCCAAACTGCCAAAATAAGTGGAGCAGCCCACGAGCATAGGAGCCCCACTTAAAGTTACTGTTGTCTGTGGATTAATACCCCAGACATGTTTCATAACCAACAGATATAGCCCGTAATCGCTTCCGTAACTATGATGCTCTGCCAAGAAGTCATCAGGTAACGATAGCCTAACTTAGTTGTTGTGGTTGCGAAACGTTACCCTTTGGAATTGAAGTGGTCCAGTCCCAACACTTACATCCAAGAAGCCCACGTTATATACTCAAAATATTACAGTACTAGCGATAAGCGAGCAAACTTAACTTACTTACGATCTAACCAATGCCGATACGCCTTAATTGGGATTTTTGAAGCTTATACAAGCTTGACCCTTGTTGTTTCACAACACATTAACGTAGCTTGATGGAAGTCTACCGGGTTAACCTGATCATTTCAAATACAGGCAACATCTTTCGTCCCCGTTTTGTTCATGAATAATATCATTCATTTGCTAAAGAAACAACCACTCGACGTCCACCTCGCACAAGGTATCGGTTTTAAATAAGACCCGATAGCGACCAAAGGGCCGGGGTTTGCGTAAACTCGGCTAGCGTGACGTATCCCATGGTTAACGTTAACGGTTATCTAACCAACACAAGTCTTGTAGCCTTTCTCTTGATTTCGGTCACGCATTACACTCCCCATACATGTTTCGTCGCTCTGGTCACGATTCCGGATTCATTTCTGTTCGTATATTTGGTCTCACTGATTTGGAATTCGAATGTATCCGTTAGTAAGGCACTCTTACCACACAACAAAACATAGCTGGCTAACGAAGCCTGCTCACATCGTCACCGTCCCCCAGGATAACGTAAGCAGCACGTGACGTGCAGCAAATAACTTCATTGGTGAATTAAATATCTACATTATATAACCACATAAATGGTTGTATAATCATAGTTAGGTCTAACTGAAGAACCTGAATGAGTACAGAATTCATGCGATCGGTGGTCAATGAATTATTTGACAGTTTAGTAGCCTACACTATGATATAAGTATGTATTTTCGAACACTATATGGACTTTTTGTTATTAGTGGATGGGAATACACGAAGTCCACCCCACTGCAACCCCTTGCTTATGCAAAGATTTATG
Organism: Clupea harengus; assembly: GCF_900700415.2. Classification (NCBI taxonomy): domain Eukaryota; kingdom Metazoa; phylum Chordata; class Actinopteri; order Clupeiformes; family Clupeidae; genus Clupea; species Clupea harengus. The sequence goes on along the minus strand of NC_045172.1, from coordinate 2,572,883 downwards.
TAATATGTTACTTTATATAACATATGTATTGGCCTACATATAAATTAGCGCTGACGCTATGAAATCGTGTAGGTCATTGTTCAGTTTTTAGATTGCTAATTTTATAGAGAACGTCTCAAAGGTTAATGATTTTAATTTGTATTATAATATTACATAGCCTACAATTTAATTTCGTTGTTTTATAGCCTAGACACTTTGTATACATAGACAATACACTGTTTATAGCTTAGCTGTTTTAATAACTCCTACCTCTGCCATATTCTATGGATAACAGATTACTTAGTACAAAAACTGAATAAACATCTTACCAAACATTTCACTGAACAAGCTGTCACACTTGCCCAGCCAATGGCTGCTTGACTATTTTGCATTATCATGTTGTGTCTGATGTTCGAATAGACCCGAAACACCCAATGACCCCAGGATACATCACTGATGATGCATCCCAGCGCTTCCGCAGGAAGTATTCTACAAGTTTCCTGCCTGATAGCTTTCATAATAAGCTTGCATCATATGACTAAATGCTGACAAGTTTGCCTTTTCTTAAACACACAGTTTAAGAAAAGGCAATACAAAGCACATGGAACAACTCAGTGATGACATAATAAGACATAATTGTATGGCTATCCATCCACAGTCCACAGTCACTGACTAGAAATATCAGAAAATCATTTTTATTCCACAGGCCTATGATTATATATAAAAAAAAAAAAAAAACGTACTAGATATGCAATGACTATTAGCCGTGTCTTCAAAGGGACTCTTAATACCCCGACACCACAGAGTTTAATTGTGTCCCTTGCATAAGACCTGATGTAACACATCATATCATCCATGGAGTGCTTCAGATGACGAACAAGGTGTGTCAGACCAAAGGAGACACCTACAAAGAGTAGTGATGTAGTTCCTGGAACAAGATTGTGAAACGCTTTGTTAAACAATAATGTTCGACAATTTTTTGCCAATATTTATAGTTTTTTTTATTCAACATGTCATTCACAATATTATTTCAAAGAAAATACATTTCACTGAACAAGCTGTCACACTTGCCCAGCCCAATGGCTGCTTGACTTTTTTGCATTATCATGCTGTTGTGTTTTTGTAAAGGTTGTGTAAGGATGACTTGTAATGGTGATGGGTGTGTTGAATATGTAAAGACACTCTAGGCCTAATTGTTAGGTGAAAATTCACCTTAGTTACTTCAGGACTCCGGAGTTGTCAATCAGTATATTTATTCAACAAGAACAATTGCAATTGGGCTCACTCACAGCACAATGATGAAAGTGAAGCCAGGATAAACACATCGCACAAGGTTTATATAGACAGAAGTTTAGCGTTCAGCAGGGAAAACCACGTGGTGGATTTTTGACGTCCGAGGCAAGGATGGAAGTTTTGCACAAGATTGGAAGAAGCACGGTTCGACCCTTCTTATCACTTCTCGTCTAAACATGCTCTTGTACATATGCAGACTATGTGGCACCTAATAATCTAAGTTACACACACACACAGAAACACAGAAAAGCCATGTTCCTGCTTTCATAAGCACATGATTCATACAAGGAATATATTAATACAAGGCACTTGATTCATATATTCTTAAGTCATTAACAGTGCTTGGAAATGATCTCCATCACTAATGTGCAGGTGGTTAGTGAAGGTTCCACATTGCTGAGGTGAGAGACTCTGAGTGATCCCAGCATGCAAGGCAGTAGAAGGTTTGTTAGGAAACTGAGAGTGTTTCAGATAAGAATTGGTGTGTTTTATACCTCCCCTTTGTGTCCAATGTTTTTCATGTCTGTGTTAGCCCCTCTGTTAGTTAGCGTACCTGTGCAACGCCAGCATCTTTCATGTCAGAGATAGACCTGCCTTCCGTCTCACTCAGTGTGTATCAGTGTTTCCTGCCTGATAGCTTTCATAATAAGCTTGCATCATATGACTAAATGCTGACAATACAAAGCACATGGAACAACTCAGTAAGGATATAATAAGACATAATTGTATGGCTATCCATCCACAGTCCACATTCACTGACTAGAAATATACATCATTTTTATTCCACAGGCCTATGTTTATAAAAATAAAATAAAAAAATCCCAAACTTACTAGATATGCAATGACTATTAGCCGTGTCTTCAAAGGGACTCCCAATACCCCGACCCCACAGAGTTTAGTTGTGTCCCTTGCATAAGACCTGATGTAACACATCATATCATCCATGGAGCGCTTCAGATGCAGCCAGCATGACGAACAAGGTGTGGCAGACCAAAGGAGACGCCTACAAAGAGTATTGATGTAGTTCCTGGAAAAAGATTGTGAAACGCTGTGTTAAACAATAATGTTCGACAATTTTTTGCCAATATTTATAGTTTTTTATTCAACATGTCAGTCACAATATTAATTCAAAGGAAATATAATTTTATTTTCCTCGAAGAGTTTGCAGCTAAATTGTTGCACGATTGTTCACGTTTCAAGATACTGTTAGATAAGAGCTGTGTTAGCAAGAACTCTAGGTGTCATTATCGATGACCAACTAACATTCATTGACCACATTGCCTCTGTCTCCCGGTCGTGCCGCTTCGCGCTATTCAACATCCGCAAAATCAGACCGTGATTGTTCGCTCTCTATATGTCGCTTTGGATAAAAGCGTCTGCTAAATGACTAAATGTAAATGTTATCTGATCTAAGAGTTTCTACTTCTGTGTTTGTATTTTGACACCACATCAGTGAGTGAAATCACTTTGAAATCATAGAATATTGACATCACATGAATCCAGGGTTGGGTTTCCAGCTTCATATTTCTGAATAAGCAGATATTGTAGATATTTTGCCATGAGAGATTACATACACAGATGCAATAACAGATGCACCTCACAGTACAATTTAGATTGAATTGTCCGTGGCAATTGGTAAGAAACCTTTGAGGAAGCATATAATCCCAGAGCTAATCCAGGGCTAACCTGAGATTCCTGTGCGGTGTAATCCTGTGGATTCTCCTGTTCTGAGGAAATGCCTGTATTGGATTTTGCAGCCATAACATTTAGCTTCTGGTCAGATAGAACTGAGCAGTGGTCCTACACTGAGGCCAGCTTGTACTCTGCCGGTCCTTGGCTCATCCGGACAGGGGCACTGAGACTAAAATGTAGCCACCTAACCCCATCCTTTTGGCTCAAACCCCAGGAGTGCTCTCAGTATCAGCAGCAATTTTGTGTTGAATGCCTGGGTCGTTGGGGACAATTGACCAGCTAGGTGGGGGCTATGTAGCATGCAGGGGGGTAGCATCGTTTGCATATGTGTGTATGTGATGTAGTGATCCCAGAATGCTGTCTGAATGTAGTGAGAATGTTAATGTTTTATTGTATTCGATTTTGGAATGTGTCCTCCTTCTGTGTGTGTCTTTCTGTTACTATTTTTAGTCTGTGTGATATGTGTTGATTCCTGTGTGTTAGATCCTGTGTAGTGAGCATACAGGGTTGGGGAGTAACTAGTTACATGTAACGGAGTTACATAATTCAATTACAAAATAAATGAAATTGTAATCCATTACATTTGCTGAGAAAAAATATGTAAATTAAATTAAATTACAGTTACGTATCAAAATGTAAGTGATTACAAAGTGGTTGCATCAAAACATATTTTTTTCTGTAAAAGTTTTAAAGCTTATATGTAGAATATTCATTTTGTTGCTCTGCGTTTTTTCACCATCTAGACAGGCTCCATTCATTTAGCAACATGCTCTCAAATTTTGCGCCTCTCTTCTTCCAATCAAAAGGTAATCGAAAGTAATCAAATGTAATAAGCTACATTACTTTGATGTGGTAAGTAAAATAGTTACATTACTTATTACATTTTTAAAAGGTAATTAGTAACCTGTAACCTATCACATTTTCAAAGAAACCTTCCCAACCCTGTTAGCGTATTTGTCCTCCCTTACCCAGTGTGTTTTGTAGAGTTAAGACCTGGTGTGTTTTCTCATTCAGTATAAGGGTTTCCTGTGCACATCACAATAAATGGCAGAGAAGCCAAAGAAACCTGTGTATTGCTCCCAGTCTACATTACAGTACCTATGCTGTATTGTGTAGATGTTGTTGTCAGAGTTAGAAAATTGTATGTGTTTAGATGTGGAGTTAATAAAACACACCCCACAAATACAGTATATATATATTTTTAATAATAATACAAATGTCTCTCAATCATCTCAGGTGACTTGTTAGGGTAGACAAGTGTCATGCCTGCCATTCAATGGTCAGGCATTCGCAAGTTAGATTCAGCCAGTCACCCCTTGCTGGTCAAATGCCAGAAGTGAATTATGCAGTGCATTCGGATGTGGTTTTGGTCAGACACTGAGGGCTTGTAGCTTATCCAAAACTAATTTTACTATTTTTTCATTCCCACCTTTACAACAAACTACTGAATATAGGAGAAGAGAATCATTGGGTGCATAGACATTTCATGGAAAAAGAAGTTAGAGACAAGCATCTTGCTGGGTACAAGGGAAAATAACCTGCATGACTACCTCAAGTTCTACGGGGGGGGGGGGGTTCCAGTGCTGTGTCTATTCTCCAGCAGAAGCCCTTAGGACACAACAGTAATGGTTGCTGTGAGGCTTTGCCGTTTCATATGAGTTACTCATTTTAAAACAGCCCTTTCCAACAGTGTAAGATATCAGTCTTAACCACAGTCTCTGGTACACTGAAATCAGTTTAGTACCGCCTTGGTGATTAGGCTAAGCAGTGAAGAGAACTTCAGAGTGCTGGCCCTCTGAGGAGAGTTCTAAAGAAAATGCCATTTCTGAAGGACAAGGAAAAGATTAAGATGGGCAGAAGAACATAAACACTGGATACAGGCTGACTGAAAAAAAGAAGTGTTATGGATGAACAAAAAACTAAGTTTGAGGTGTCTGGATCACACAGTAGAAAGTTTGTGAGGTGAAAAACAAACAAAAGGAGAAAGCACTTGACGCTATCTGCTAGCATGGTGGAGGGATTGTGATGGTCTGAATGCTTTGGTGCTGGTAAAGCAGTACAGTTTGACTGTGTGAAAGGGATCTGAAAAAATTAAGGCTGTCACTATTTTGCAATGATTGAAGGCCAATTTCACCCTATGACAGGACAATGACCCAAAGCACTGATCAAATGCTATGCAATATCTATTTACGGAGGAAGCTGTCAACTGGTATTCTGTCTGTGATGGATTGGCTAGCACATGACAGGATTTCATCTCTATTGACCTGGTGTGAGCTGTTGGGGAAGCAGTTTGACAGAAGGATACAAAAAACTTGTGGAAAGTGCATGGGGAGAAATGTCTGCATATCACCTCAACAAATTGATAGCTAGAATCACAAGGTTACAAGAGTGAAGGTTAGCAGGCAATGGGCCTTTGTATGCCTAGACATCACATTCACAATCAACCATTCCTAGCCATAATAGTTATTTACTGCAGTGAGGATTGACCAATTTATTGTTATTTTATTTATATATATGAAAATGGGGATATTTCCCAGTAATTTCGAACTTTTGAGCAGTAGTATACAATAGATATTAAGTCAAAATGTTCCGATTCCTCTTTCCACCCATCTCCTTCAAACAAAAGATTTAATCAGAAATGGCGAAAGCATTTCTGTCCCTGACTACCTCTGTATTCAGGCTGTACATGAGACATATGTTGTGCAGTAACAATGGTCTCAACCTGAGATACCTCCAACTGAAATTTTGAGAGCTTGCAAATTCAGGTTTCAGTTACAGGATAGGCCCTCTACTTGAAAAATGTAAGTAACTAATTTTCTGCTAAATACAATTGTATCTCTTTAACTTCTTTAGTATGTTGCACAACGTCATCCCAAGGCTCTATCTTGCATGTCATAGTCATGGCATAAAACCATGCTATATATTTTTATGAAATATTTCTGCACTTTGTGTTGACTTATACATCAACTCAGACAAAGGCAACACATACATGAATGGCATGCACCTGAGGTAGATGTGGTAGCGTGCAGATGAGGGCTGCACGTGAGGGGTGGTTTAACGGCAGCTTACTCCCAGAATCCTGCCTTCACCGGCTCCTTACGAGGGAACTCTGCCATCGCTGTGCTCCTGCTGAAGGGAGGAAGCAAAGGATTAGCCTTGATTGGCCTTCCCTTTAATCTGTGCGCTGTATGCATTTAACACCTAGCAAACGTCGACACCACCCAAAGAGCAACTAACTGCTGAACGATCTGGCCCTTATCTGGTATGGATCTGAATACGCTAATCATATATCCACATGCATGTAACGTCGAGAGGTGGAGGTGTAAACTGATATCGCATGAGACATATCAAATCTATCAGCTTATTTTTGAAAATCAACAGGCCAACCTTAATGACAACTGAAGACACAATGCTGGGGCAAGCTACAGGCCAAGTCTGTTTTAAAACATGAACTCTATGAGAAGAGGATGATATGGATACACAGCAACACATCTAGCCTAGACTGTTCTCCTCGCCTCTGTCGGCTTAGTAGTAGAATTGATTCACGTTCTGATATTTTGCAGCTTTCCTTAACAGAAACTAAGGGAGATGTATGTTTGCATTCAATGATGTTTTACTACATGAAGATCACAGATACAGTGCCTTATCACCAGGAAAATTAAGCCTTAACCAAGTTCTATATTTTATTATAACTCATTGTTATTTTCTGTGCATTTCTGCTCACAGAGGGATATCTTACTCGTACTGACTGTATTTATAAGCAGTCCCAAGTCTCACGATTTGCACATGCTTAGTCAGATTTTTGTGTCTGTGGTTTTCGATGCGCACACACACACACACACACACACACACACACACACACACACACACACACATACACACACACACACACACACAAAAGCACCTGCGCATTGCCAGTACCACTTGTCAGATGATATGGTTCTGAACAGACCACCCTCAATCCCACAGCACATGCTGTTCAGCACGGGCACATGTGACTACCTCTCAGTTTACAGAACTGTTGAACACACACACACACACACACACACACACACACACACACACACACACACACACACACACACACACACACGTACACCTTTCAGAGATAGCCACCACACACACATTGGAGCTGCAGAGGTGTCAACCATCTCTCTGTTCCCATCCGACTTTGTGGGTGGATTATTTCAACTGTAGCTGTTATATACCTTATGGAGATAAACTAAACAATTATCTCATAGATATGCCTTTACTTTATTAAAGGGGTGTCAAATTATCACAATGCTGAGATGAATTGGGACACTAATAAGTCACCTTGGAGCCTGGGTCTTTCCATTCAGACTGGTCGTATATGCACCTGATCAAATAAGCCACCTCAGAGAAACCCGCATCTTCATGCGACACAGGGATATTTGCAATCTTGAATGGAGCCTTTCAGGGAACCTTGGGCCTTTACTGTGAGGATTGAGACATTTCTCCATTCACAGTAAAACCCCACGAGACAGAGATGTAGCTATAGCAACCTGGTCTTGACATTCACTGTGGGCTGTTATTCAGCGTCTTGTTGCTCTTGAAAATGGCCTTGAAGTATTCTGTACATTGGACCTGACATACATCGCACAAAGCCTTACCTTCTGAAATCTGACAGCATCCTGTTAGAAATAGACAAACAGTGCCCTGATGGTTGATAGAACGTCATGTGGTGCAGCATGATGCTGTCAGTACTGCAGCCTCTTTCCATGGGAAATAAATTTCTTTCTTGAAGAGAAGACCAAAAGACTTTCTTCAGCTTGTTCCCATAGTCAAACGGAAAACATTCTATTTAAGAGGAAGTTGAGCAGACTAAGCAGAACATTTAAGGGTTGTACCAAAAATGTGAGAAAAGATATGTTTATTAAACAGAGTATTATTATATTATACTACCAATGTTTCAAAGACAAAACAGATTTTTTTTCACTGAAGAGACTCACTTCCCAACAGCCTGTCATATTTTCTTGTACTTGATGACGACTGGCCCCCATTTCACAATGTTGAGTTACATTACATCCGTTAGGTGGAGCACAGGTGCAAACTTGGTGAAATACTGCCCCCAAGTGGTCGGTGTATGAATGGAAAAGCAGTGAGCGTCAAACAAGCTTAAAGCCACCCTATGCATTCTGCAGCTAAATTTACATTTAAAATGGTATAATTTTGATGGTATATGGTCATACGATAGGAGAAACATCTACTATTCCCACTAGCCGCCCATGCTATATGCCATTTTGTGATCTGGGCCAGAAACCCAGCGAAAATGTGTTTGCTTTTACAGCCCAAAGTTACCAAATATTTTGTCAAAACACATCGTTTAGTCAGACAATTGTTCTGTTGATGGTGTTGGCAAATGAAGGATTTTCGCTTCTAGCCAGTTAACCTTTTTAATTATCATCTGTCTAATAAGTTAATTTACTTGAGGCCTACTCTATTGTTATTGTTATTATTAATAATGTTATTGATTGGTGCCTAATATTTTCTTTCTTATTTCTATTACTGCATTGTTTATTAGTTTCATATTCATCCATTTTCTAATCTTTTTTTTATGTTTTATAAGTTGCTCGGACAAAAGCATCTAAATACTTAGACCATAACCATAACAATGTTCCTGTTCAAACTTATAAATAAACACATTAACATAGACATACATTGCTCTAGCATTCCATTGTGGATCATGAGTGGTTCATCTGTTAGATGCTGGGAGGCTGACCTGAAAACATAAATCCAAAAGGCTACTCCCCATCCTCTGGCCTTAACATGTGGCCTGTCTGTCTGTAGATTTAGGTGGCTTTTGTCTGTACCTGTCATTATAACATATTTCTGTACAATGTTCGAATAAACATTAGCAATACAGTTAGTGATTGTGGCATACTCAGTGCTAAGGGTGTGCACAATATAGATTCCAAAACACTCTAAGACAGGTTTGAAGTCTTAATAAATGTGTATAAAGCTAACATGTGAAAACACGATCTGGTGATACACCAGCATTCCACGCGGGCACATAAGAAAATATTGTTTGCTAAAGAAAGAGACGACACTCTTTGAAGGGGTTCTAGTTGAGTCATTTAGTTAGTCATTTCAGTGCAATGTAACAGCTTTCGATGCCCCTGGTCCTACTGCGACTGACATGAGCATATTTAGAGCATCATGAAGGGAGTGGGTGAACAGGAAATGGCATCACACAGATGGAGTGAGGTCATGCGCAGGCTGGGTGTGTTCTTGGTACTGTTCTGACCGCACTGCTATGAAGAGACTGCTCAGGTCTGATGTTGTGCAGTAATTACAAGGGCATATGGGAGGCATCCCAGTCCACACTGCTCTGGATTAGAACTTCATTAGTCGTTCGTCACATTTCATACCTTCATTCATATGATTCTTTGCTGAGAAAAGGGATGGGAATGTGAAAGATTCACACTGCAGCTGTGAAGTGGCCTTCTTTAAATGAAACATATCTCTTTTTTTATGACTGAAGAGCAAATGTTGCAACTGTCTTTTTCCAATTCTGATATTATATTATATTACCTTATAGTATAATACATATTTGTCAATACAACCACATTGTGAACAGTTGTATCAGCTCTCATAACATAGCTAGCATGACACACTGCAGCTCCAGTCCTTTTGGACAAAGGAAAGGATATGAATTCACCACGACACCACCCAGCATTACTCCACCGTAGCCCAAAGGAAGCATTCAGAGTTGTTTCAGCCATTTAGTTTGAGTCTACAAGGACACTTTGTCAGCAGAAACAGAGGCACTACAGTACAGTTGACTTGTGCAGAACAATATCTCAGTTGTATAGAAGATGCTCACACCAACCCTTCAGTGTCTGCCATACACACCCCAACACTCATCACCACAACACACCTGAATTGTAACTCAGACCCTGATCACGATCTTGGTTTCACACAGGTCATTTTTATTTTCTAGTTGGTGAGGTCAACTGTTATCCAAATCTTCATCCTCTGCTGGCACTTCATCTATCAAGAGTGCTGCGTGAGTGTTTACCATAGTCTATAAAAGAGAGATATTGTGATGGTTAGTTCAATTTGTTGCAGATTTCTCCAAGAAGAGACAGGGTCAGAGCAGATAACTACATTAAATATTTAGGTTACAGTAGTCTTGTTAAATAATGTTGCTGCCCTACAGCATGTAGCAGCAATTGCTTGGCCAATACAGCGACAACACTCGTCAATCATCCATCATCAAACTCGCGCGAGATCGTCCAGCATCATCGCATGCTGGACCAAACGGGCATCACGTCTGTCTGCCAGAAAGTCTAGTACCAGTAGGGTTCTACAGGTTGACCTAAGAACAGCCAAAGCCATCAGCTCGGAGAGGCCATCTGTCCCTCATGCTAAGACTGATGCTACATGAAACTGACTGGAGGTGTGGTCTCGCTCTGGAGCCTCTCTCAGTCCAGCAGGAAGTCGGGCCGCGGATAGCCAAAGAGGTTGAAGTCCCCTTGGAAGCGCTCATAGAGGCGCCGCACATCACGTTTGCCGATCCCGGAGAAGTAGCGCTCCACTTTGGTGCGGTTGTAGAGCGTGATGCCGGGTGGGATGGTGGGATAGGACACCAGGTGCTCAATCCCGGCAGCCTTGAGGATGTAGGGCGCATCCCGGTCCAGCGTCTCGTGGTGGCCTACCATGCTGTAGGAGATGTCACACGGGGCACAGAGCTCCACATACGTCACCCAGTGAATTACGTGTGGCCCAAACTGCCTGTTCAGACGCTTCTGTCCAGAGACGTCACCAAGATAGCGCACAAAATCCTCAAACCGCAGTCCGGGGGCTTCGTGGCTAGAGGAGTCGTCGGGGTCTCGATGGATCTTGCGGTACTTGCGAATGATGGCAGGTGCAATGTCATGCTTGTACCAGGGCTCAAAGCGAGGGTTCTTCACAAACTTGTCCTTAAAGGCAGAGATGATGCGCTCAAAAGGGTCTCGAACAATAAAGAACTTGAAGTAAGTGTCCAGTCTGCAAAAAAAAATAAAATACAATGTAAATAACAAAATACATTTTAATTGTAAACACAGTATCAGATGCTTAATATACCATTATAACACATTTGATCAACCATGTGTAGATTCTTTCAAACCTTTCTCTAATCTCATTTTCCTTCAAGGAGGAGAGGCGGGGTAAGCCATTCTTCTCATGGTCGTGGACCATATCCTCAGGGATGTCCTCTACCTTAGAGTACTTTCCTAGAGCACAAGAAGAGCATGGACAAAATAGTAAGATCCCCTCTTAGGCAGAGTCACAACAGTATAGGACAGAGAACTCATCCTGTGCATATTTTTAATAAGCAATGAATAGTTCATACATTTACAGCATCTTCAAGCATCTTTCAATTGCATTGCTGTATTTCCTGGACCAACTGCCATATGAACAGGATTTATACTCATATGTTGCCTTCATGAAACTAATGACAAGGCCATTACATTAAGAATAATACCTTTGTGGCTAATAACGACCATGTACACATGCTGTACATTCCCACAACCAGGCCACTGGTGTTCACTCACTATGGGTCATACAACAAGCACAGACACACAGACACACAGACACACAGACACTCACCATTGAGAACAATGAGGACCTTCTTCCATTGTGTGTTGCCAACCTTGGGGGTCTGGCAGAAGAGAATCTTCTGCTTGTCACACACAAAGATGCGGTCCAGGACGAACTTGTTGATGGAAGTGTGCGTGAGATTTCTGAGGGAGGCGTTCCTGCAGACACTGGCCAGCTGGTCCAGACGCCTCTCCTCCACAGAGCGCCAGTCGGACGGGATAGTGGGGAACACATCCACGGCGGACTACGGTGGACACACACAGAAAGATGCACGCATAAGTGTACATGCAAAAACACAAGAGCATACAGTATAAGTACGTGTACATGTATACGGAGTTATCAGGGCTGACCACACATCTGTCCTTACTAATGCTGTATAATAACAGAAGTGATATCATTTTCAGTTGACAAAAGAAAAAAGAAATAAGAACATTATATGCAGGTTAATTGAGATAACCCCTTTGTATCTATGCATCTCTTGCTCGTTTTTTTTTTTACAATGACTATAGTCTGTAAATGCTGGTGAAGAGGAGCTTGACAGGACAATTCACTGTACCTACATATCATCAAGGTGTGGGTGACAGTATGGATGATAGAGATTAGCACCCACAACCTTACAGTAAATCAAGACCTTGCTGTTCAAGGGCCAGAGAAGAAAAGAGCAGCTAAAACTGCAGCAGGATTCTTGAACTGGCTCGGCATTCAGAATGCGAAACCCTGAGAGTGAGGCAGATTAAATGATTCCTTTTCATCTCTGCCCTCTCCTCTTCTTCCCAACACCTACAACTCGGACTTTACCACATGTCCCTGAGGCCCTGCCATGCCAAGTTTATTCACAGTGGGTCAGTGTGATGAGCTGATGTTGTATACTGGTATACAACCTGATGAAGACAGCTTAAATGTGGCTTGTGTACATCAAAATAAAATAAAATACTAGGTTTGATGTCTAGAATTTTTAATACATATACAATTATTGAAATATTGTACTCAAATCATTTACTCTTTTGGTCAGCCTTCCAAAAAAAGAGGGGGGAGAAAGAATTTGAGATCATAAATTGTCTGTAACAGAAAAGAAAGAAAATAAAAAATACATGTAGTATCATTAGGGCAATGAATTTAATGCATATCTAAATAGGCAGTCAACCAAGTAAACAGAACTATTACTTTGGGCAACCAGCACGTCATAGAAAATACATATTTGTCATTGACAAACATCATAAGGCGACCTTACCATACTGTTAGGTTGCGGTATTGTTCTCTGAGGTTTGGCTGTTCTGGCCGACAGCTCGGTCCAAGTCCGTGCCTCCACCTTCCCCCCATAGTCTGCAACACAGAAAAGAAGACGTGTCTGTCAGAATTCTACAGTTTACAGAAGTTTAAGCAGTGTTACTGGATTCATGAGCAGGCACTGGTAATCCACAAAATGTTTAAAACAGACAACACTGTTGGAAACGACAAAAGGCTGGCTGAGAGGTAGGTTTTAGTTTGCTACCACACATCATTTCAAGCAAAACAGATTCTCCTCTGGTTTTCTTTTCAGAAAAACGATATCACAAAGTATAAAACTATAGTAGTCTCCATGGGGTGTACAACAGCGAATCGGTGCATTGTTTGTCAGTGTATAAGGCCTGAGTGTCACTCACCATCAGGTACATGCAGGTTGAAATTGATAAAGCGGCTAGCAACCATGAGCAGCAGGAGCACCCAGCCACATGCGCCCACTAGCAACCAGTGGCGACGCATCATCTCCCAATGTACCAGCTGACAGCCATCCACACGGCACCTGCACAATAAAAAGAAACAAGAAGTCAAAACATGAAAACAATAAATCCTTAAAGTACAGCCAACACCATCCACAGGCAGACTTCACAGTAATCTTGAGAGAAAACTGAGTCATAATGCTGTTAAAACTGAAGTGGTTTTAAAGTAAACCAGTTAATTAACGCTAACTTAACGTTACTTAAATAAACACCGATGACTTGATCTGGCAATCTATTAAATGTATCCACAAGAACACTCAGCGAGTTCGAAGTTTAGAATGAGTCTGACCAATATATGTCAACAGCAAGTTGTCTTGACAGCTAATATTATTTAGCAATCGTTAGCTAGACAAGCAGCAGTTAATACTTTATTAGCTGATCATTTAATAATCTATTAGCTGATAATAACTTGGCAATTCAGTAACAAGAATACAACTAAACACGACAGTTGCCTTGCAAGTAAAATATTCCTCGTGAGCGTAATACGTTTTTACAAGATACTCCTGCTATCTGGTTGATGGAGCTACCATTGATGGAGCTAGCTGGCTAGCTAAATCACAAGTGGGCAGATGCACAGAGGGATGTGGTATAACCAAAACACACAGGCTCTGAAGTCACCCACATTTAACGATTTAGAAATTCATCTTCCACATCTAATGAACAATGACTGAAATTACGGTTAGCATGGAACAAGGACACTTTGAACACTAGATTAGGTGGCTAGCTAGGTATGCTATCCTAGCTAACTTACTTCCTATATGCTCCATGTTAAGGAGCTAGCTTAGGGTGTATGAGGTGTCAAAACATTAACATTGGATAGCTGGTGCTAGTTATAAACGGTCAATAAAATTATCGAAACATTTGCAATGATGTATGAAATTATATTACCATAATGTATTACCGTAGTTTATGTGCTAACTGCACCTCTCCAAGATAATTGATGTCCATACATTTCAAGTTGGTTTTCTTGCTGTCCCTCAGTTAACATGTTGTCAGTAGCTACATCACATCACATGGGTCAGAACAAACTCTCTTTCATCATGACCACAGACCATAGCCAGGCTCACCATCGCCCCTGCCGTTAAAAGTGCTAAATTCAACTAAATGGTGAGACGTGAGGTTTGGAACGCATATCATTTTTGATTTTTTTTGTCTTCTTAATGCAAGCATTCAAATTATTACAGTGCATGAAATGCCCTGTATTGTTATTCCTAGGCTTCTTATTCTTCTTCTTAATACAGTGCATGAAATGCCTTGTATTGTTATTCCTAGGCTTCTTATTACAGTGCATGAAATGCCCTGTATTGTTATTCGGTGGCTTCTTATTCTTCTTCATCTTATTACAGTGCATGACATGCCCTGTATTGTTATTCCTAGGCTTCTTATAGTGCATGAAATGCCCTGTATTGTTATTCCTACGTGGCTTCTTATTACAGTGCATGAAATGCCCTGTATTGTTATTCCTAGGCTTCTTATTACAGTGCATACAATGCCCTGTATTGTTATTCCTACGTTTCTTGTACTTCTTCTTATTATAATAATAATAATAATAATAAAACTTTATTTATATAGCACCTTTCATGCAAAATAATGCAGCTCAAAGTGCTTTACAGCAAATACATAATATGCACAAAGAAATTACATGCACATAAAAATAGACATCAAAGAAACATAACTCAGATATAGTGCAAAAAAAAAAAAATTACCCCTTAATATCACCAGTAGAGATTTAAATTAAATTAAATTAAATTAAATTAAATTAAATTAAAAGTATTTATTTATATATATATATATATATATATATATATAGTGCGAAGTGGTAGCTAGTTAAAGGCTAATGTGAAAAGGTACGTTTTTAGTTTTCTTTTAAAGATGTTAAGCGAGCTGGCTTCCCTGATGTCTATAGGCAGTATGTTCCATAGCACTGGGGCGTAATTAACAAATGCTGCGTCCCCGATTTTCTCACGGCTTTTGCTGGGAACCTCCAATAAACCAGCATTCGATGATCGCAGTGTTCTTGAGGGCAAGTATTTGACTAGGGAGTTTGCAATGTAACTTGGTCCTAGCCCATTAAGCCCATTATTATTCTTTTTACTGACTTCTGTGCTTAATTCAGCTTGAACCGCTTAACGTAGAAACTTTGTTGCGTACACTGTAAAAAAAAAAAAACGTAAAATTTACGATGAAATACTGACAGAAATTCACCGTAAAAAATATGGTTGCCAAAAAGCATACCGTAATGTCTTATACATTGTCACCGTATTTTTTACGGTGAATTTCTGGCAACCACAGCTGCCAGTATTTCACCGTAAAAAATACGGTTTGCCAAAAAGCATACCGTAATGTCTTATACATTGTCACCGTATTTTTTACAGTGAATTTCTGGCAACCACAGCTGCCAGTATTTCACCGTAAAAAATACGGTTGCCAAAAAGCATACCGTAATGTCTTATACATTGTCACCGTATTTTTACGGTGAATTTCTGGCAACCACAGCTGCCAGTATTTCACCGTAAAAAATACGGTTGCCAAAAAGCATACCGTAATGTCTTATACATTGTCACCATATTTTTTACGGTAATTTGCTTTAAAAATAACGGCTATAACATTAATCTGCACTTGTCTTTTCTTCAACCTGTTTGTTCGTTAGCTCCTGATCCCAGGAGAAACTGCAAGGGTAGAAAGGTCAGGGGTTTGAGAGTGTATTGTAATGGTACAATCTAGTCTTATATAAAAGACACTTGCTCTGTATTCATGTTACAATACATATTTTTTCTGTAGGACATTATTCTAATCCCATGATGTCAGTGTTAATCTGTTTTTAAAAAAAAGAATCTATAATTTGTACAGCTTTCATCGAAATATGAACAAGGTCAAAGACAGAGCTAGCTATTGGATATACCCAATGTTGACCTTACCTTGGACTTTTTTATTTTGCTCACTCGTTGAGTTTGCGCACTTGTCTTTTCTTTAACCTGTTCGTTCGTTAGCTCCTGATCCCAGGAGAAACTGCAAGGGTAGAAAGGTCAGGGGTTTGAGAGTGTATTGTAATGGTACAATCTAGTCTTATATAAAAGACACTTGCTCTGTATTCATGTTACAATACATATTTGTTCTGTAGGACATTATTCTAATCCCATGATGTCAGTGTTAATCTGTTTAAAAAAAAATATCTATAATTTGTACAGCTTTCATCGAAATATGTGCTGTATAGCCTATGGGGCCTCACGTTGCCTTTCTACCACACTAAGCTTGCTACAGTATCAAAGCATCAGGAAAAAAGGTAATTACACGCTTACATCAGTACCTCAATTTACAATCCCAGTCCAATTGTTTTTTTTTGTTTTTTGCTTATGAGTTGTGATGACCACTCCCTCAGCATTGGGCAAGCAAGCACACTTCCTTTAAGGGGAATTTCTTTCTTCCACCGCCAGTGAGGACCAGAAAGGACTAGCTATGTAGTTTGAGAAGGATGGTCAATTTATAAGATTGCATAACTAATAACATAATTTGATTGGACTTGAAATGGTGTTTTGATGTAAATTCTGAGCAGATATGTTAATCTGGGTGTGTCGACCAATGGCTGAGAACTGTTGCACAATTTGGACGTGCTAGACTGCAGATGTAAGGAACTTTGCACGTCAATGAGGATTCCAGAACTCTGGACAGCGCTTCTTGTGTTCCCTGTCAGTCTCGGTCTCGGTTCGGGTAGCTCAATATAATCTGAGAAACACTGGATTTAACATTTGTTAATATTGTAGCCTTAACGTTGCCTATTATATAGCTGTAGTCTAAAAGTCCCATGAGATTCATCATTAACAAATCAGGTTATCATATCAAGGTTTTGCTGCTAACTATAAACAAGGGCAAATATTTTGACCTTGTGATTTCTATTTTTCATCGGTCAGTGTAAAGAACAGGTAATAATCCAGGTCGCTTTGCCAGTACCACCCTGGTTCAACTCTGATTTTTTAAGCACCGGGTACAAGAAAGGCGTTCATCGTGGCCATTGACCTGATGGTGTACTCTACTCTCAATGTGGTGCATAGGTATGGCGGTCCGTGTACTTTGCGGCCAACGGATTTTCGTTTTGAAATGAGAAAACCAAAATCTGGAAACGAGCTGTCAGTCAGGAGCAGTAGTTGGCGGTGTATTTGATTTGAAGCCATAATTTGGAGTCAGACATCCATGAGACACACGTAAACAAAATGTCTTTGCACGAATATGCAGGTTTTATTGCAGAGAACAGAATAAATGGAATGTCTTGTGGTGATATCGCGGCTGCGTTATGTACCCAGTTTGGAACGACACAGGGTTTTTCTGAGAGGAATGTGCGGAGGTGGTGTGCTGAGCAGGTGCCTTGTTAGGGACTTCTTTGCTGGGAGGCAATGTCTCTATCCATTGAATGGATTTCTTGAATGGATCTTTGCATGCCTGACATCAGAGCTGATGAACTGTGATATATTTAAATGTGCCCAGCTATGTGCCGAGTTGTGAGGCTTTTTTTGCAACATTGCGTAGGAGTATGCCCAATTTTCATTCTCAAATTAAGGTTTTGTGTATGATATTTTTTTGTATTAAAGTAACAATGTTGTTAAAAAGGCCACCAGTTGCATCCAGCTGGGCACCCCACTGTGCAGGCCACTCACGGGACCTGGGGTCCATAGAGAGGTCATCCTATCGGTTGATCCCAGAGTTCCGTGGGGCTCGTGCACAGTAGGGATGAGAATCGAGAATCTTTTTTAGAACCGGTTCCTAGTGAACCGATTGTTTGGAATCTTCAGCCAAATTCTTTAACGGTTCTGCTGTCGGTCCTCTGTGGCGTTGCGCATGCGCGAACTTTTTTAGTTTCTTCTTCAGACTGCAGCAAACATGGCAACTAGGCAGAAGTCTATTTCGTCGAAGGGAGGAAATACAACAAATATGAATAAGCATTTGAACACACAGCATGGAATTAAATTACAGGAATGTCATGTCTTCAAGACATGCAGCAGCTCAGCTAACGCCGGCGCTTCATCTCTTTCTGTCCAAGGTAAACTCCTCAAAAGTCATCACAACCACTCACTGTGTGAAGCAATTTGCCTTTATTGTGTGTAGTCGATCAAGTTATCTTCTGTCCCTTCGTTTGAAGCATACATTTTAGCTCTGGCATTGGTCTCCCATTATTGATCACTTCACGTTTGGATTGAAAGAAATGTTTGATCGTAACGGTGTTAATTATCGGAGGGCGTGTGTTATCAGCAAACGTTCGCGTTATCTTGTTAACCCATTATTAAACTGAGCATATCGTCTTTTAATCCATTATTAAACTTAGCATATAGCTACGCTAGTTTAGCTATAGAATCTTCCATTTTCAGCCCCCTACATTGAGGCAGAGGTAGTGTTTGCCTCCCCTCTTAATAAATACAAATAAAATAATCTCCATTTCCATCCAATTTAGCTGATGACGTTCAGAGTTAGACCGGTTCAGAGGCTGGTAGTCTGTCTGGGTCACAGGCTACAGCTAGCACGTCTTGTACACCTCTAGCCCATCCTTTCTTCGAGGCAGGGAAAAATAAAATGACCGAGGAGAGGATCAACGAATGTCACCGAGCAGTGACTAAGTTTGTGGTGAAAGGTTTGCACCCTTTTACTACGGTAGATGCCCCAGATTTTCGGTAGGTTAATTTCTAGGAACATGTTTAAATTAAACAGAATACATTTTATTTAAGTTATGTAAGTTTTATTTTAAGTTCAAGAGGAATATGTATAAATGTTTTTGGTTATTTAATTTTTTTTAAATGTGTATGTATACATACTGTATATGGTGTGTGTAGCATTATAGAAATTATATAAAAGAAAATTAATGTAAATAAACCCGTTTGTGCTCTTTTTTTCACCCCTTGCCCAATAAGAATCGATAAGGAATCGAATCGATAAGCAGGAATCGATAAGGCATCGGAATCGTTCAAATCTTATCAATTCTCATCCCTAGTGCACAGTGGAAATTTAAGGACCTTTTGGTCACCCCAAGCCGGTTTCAAGGCTCCCCTTCATCTCCACTATATAAGTCCGACCCTCTGATGACCAAGTTGTCGGGCACAAGAAACTGGAGTTGGAGAGGTCGTTGTCAAGGAGTGCAGTTGGACAATTCGGGTTGCATGCATAGCCATTACACTTCATCATTGCTGTGCATCACTGAGAATGTGAGTGTTTGTGAATATGTGTGTTAGTTATCTAGTCTGTTTCATATCAGTGGATATCATATATGTACGTTTATGTAGTGTGGTAATTATTCACTGTCTTGTCATGTTTCAATCTGTTACCGTTAACCAACAAGTTACGGTTGATATGGATAAATAGAATGTTCACCGTTACTGCACGGCGGCAAGGAACATATCTTCATCTGATTCATAACATTCATCTTGTATATAATGGTTAATCTTTATTGTATTTAATTGTTAATATTTGTATATTTGTCATTTTGTCATTCCATAGAAACCACAGATCATTGTTCATTTCACGGCTAGTCAAACACGGATTCATATGTGACAAGAATCCTACACGGATTACTTTCACTTCACCGTCATTCATGTCGTCATGCCATTCAAGGCTTGAGTGTGTGTTTCAATAAATACAGTGATTTCATCTTCATTGGAACTTGACATCCACATCATTCATGTTCTGACCGGACAAACCTGTGGCGATTGTCACTTATTCATTACACCAGCATACAGTCCTTTTGGGTTTCATTCAATCAATATCCCCCTAATTTATAAATATGTAACAATTTACCTTAAAATAACAGCTTGAAGAAAAATGGATATGGAGAATGGCCTCTCCGCCATTGCCATCGGGGGTCTGTAGGGAAAATACTGCTCCTTAGTGCTGCTTTAAGGCTTGTTACACTAACACTGACAAAACATACTGTGATTCAAGTTGTAACTTGATGTACTTGATAATGTAGTTGATTATTGATTATTGAGTTTAAAACTACCTGGAAATGGTACAGTAACTGTGGTTGGGTCAGAATTCTCTCCCTTACCTTTGTTGCAATTTACAGTAGATTGAAAATATAAAAAATTCACAACTTGTTTAAAACGTTTCATGTGTTTCTAGCACATACTCACATGAAGATGATCATTATTAAATTGACTTCAATCATGCAACTTGATTTTGAGGTCTCTTGTGCTATTTCGCCTTGCTCCTTGGTGGCATTTACTGTATAATAATAATAATAATAATGGATTTTATTTGTATAGCACACTTTAAAATACAAAGAAATCTCAAGGTGCTTAACATAGTATAGACAGTCACAACAACAATAATACAAAGTAATAGAAGTGCTAATGAAGTGCAGAAAATAGGATAATATAATATACCAAAAAAGATAATAAATGAATTTAAAATAATTAATAAGATTATAATGAGATCGAATAATATGTATTAAAAACAGAGTAATTTTGGACAGAGCAATTAAAATAATGCATTCTAAAAACAACACAGAAAATAAACTAAAACAAAGACCAGGGGGGTATTCGTCGTAGCTCGCTAAATGGTTTAGCGAGCTAATTTTCAGGCTAAGATAAAAAACGCCCCTCTTTTTGGTTCGTGGAAGCAACTTTTGATAAATCACCATAGTTACATATCGATTAGCACTAACCTGCTCCAGGGCAGGGTAACTTAAGTGTAGCTGGATAAGCTTGCCACACCCCCGGAAAAAGGAGGGATCCCATTGACCAAGGACTGATATTAGAGTTAGATTAGCGGAGGGAGAGAGTTCTTTGCGATCGCCAAGATCCATTATTCTTGTATGAGCGCTACCGATTCAGCCGACAAGGAATCATTAATTTACAAGACCTTCTCGAGTCATTTATTGCAAACACCACATTGACTGTCTTGCGCTTTTTTGCGAGTGGTACATTTTTGTAGTGTCGGTGATGCGGAGAACAAAGCACTCATAATTATATGAGTGTTATTAGTACACCATAGCATATCATTATTGTAGAAAATGATTACGGTGGACTCATGATAAGAATAGAGAGAAATACAGAAAATTTATTTTCACTGCTTCAATTTATTCTATTTGTTATTAATACATTTAGTCATTTAACAGACGCTTTTATTCAAAGCGACTTCCAAGGAAATGTAAAACTACATCGAGGAAGGTGGTGAGGGGATTTGAACCAGCAACCATGCAGATGCAAACCGGTAGATGAAACCTCTGTACCAGCTGACACTTGGCGTCAGGTATTCATACATCGATATCACCCTATAAACATCCCAACACACCTTGCTCTCACAGCGGTGGTGGTGTTGAATTTTGCCATGATTATGGTCTTGTATTCTTCATAAGCGTTCATGTTCATCTCCTACTCGCCAGCGGAGAAAAAAAGAGCCCTTTTCTTTGAGTTTAGAACCATTATACCGTTAGAAAATCATGGTTTTGGTGATCGACCTTTCCTGCCTTTTGAAGTAGGACGTGCACGCGCAAATGCCATGATAACTTTAGCCTGCTTGAAATTAACCACATGATTAGGATGCGGGTCAGCCGTTAACGAACCGATATTTGCTGTTCTCAATCAGCTCGCTAATCTTAACGGGCTAAAAGGCCAATTGATTAACTTAGCTTCAATCCTACGACGAACGTACCCCAGGACTTTAGGTGAAGGCAGAGATAAATAAATGGGTTTTGAGGTGTGATTTAAAAGCAGTGAGGGAATCTAAGGCCCTAATGTTCTCCGGGAGGTTGTTCCAGAGTCGTGGCCCCAGTGAGGAGAAGGCACGATCTCCCATTTTAGTAAATTTTGTCCGGGGAACTGCAAGGAGGTTTGAGTTTCCGGACCTAAGTGTCCTTGATGTGAAATGAGGGGTGAGGAGGTCCTGGAGGTAGGTTGGGCCGGTATTGTTTATGGCCTTGTGAACTAGGAGAAGGACTTTGAAAATTATTCTTTGGTTGATTGGAAGCCAGTGGAGGGAGTAGAGGACTGGGGTGATGTGTTCTGATTTCCTTGTCCGAGTGAGAACCCGGGCAGCACTGTTCTGAACATACTGCAGCCTCTGAATGGTTTTCGCTGGTAGACCTGCCAGCAGAGAGTTGCAGTAGTCAAGTCGGGAGCTGATGAATGCGTGCACCAGCTTTTCTGCAGCATGTTTCGGTAGAGAGGGTCTCAGCCTTGAGATGTTTCTCAGGTGGTAAAATGAAGTTTGGCAGATGGATTTAATGTGTTCATCTAAGGACAATAATGAGTCCAGCTTGACACCCAGGTTTGTGACGAGTGAGGAGAGAGGGGTGGGGTGACCATTTATGGTGATGTGGGTGATGCTGGCCTTTTTAGTTTGATAAGGGGTGCCAATAAGAATGGCCTCTGACTTGCTGCCATTGAGCTGAAGGGAGTTGTTGCTCATCCAGCGCTGGATGTCATCCAGGCATTTAGTAGTCCGGGAAAGAGCCAGGTGTTTGTCAGGTGCAGTTCTTAGGTACATTTGGGTATCGTCAGCATAAGAGTGGAATTCCATGGTATGGCTCCGTAGTATATTTCCCAGGGGCAGCATGTAAATTAAAAAGAGCAGAGGCCCCAGGACTGACCCCTGGGGGACACCAGAGGTAACACATCTAACGCTGGAGGTGAGATTGCCGAGGGCAACATATTCCTGGCGTCCTGTGAGGTAAGAATGAAAGAAGTCGAGGGCAGTGCCTGTAAGTCCCACCTCCTGGAGGCGCTGATACAGGATGTTATGGTCCACCGTGTCGAAAGCAGCACTTAAATCCAGCAATATAAGTAAACTGGGGGAGCCAGAGTCTGACGATCTTAGGAGGTAATTTAGAACCCTCACCAGAGCAGTTTCAGTGCTATGGGATGGTCTGAAACCGGACTGGAATGATTTATAAAGGTGGTGGGAGTGGAGATGGTCATGAAGCTGGAGGGTGACGACCTTTTCCAAGATCTTTGCTAAGAAGGGCAGGTTTGAGATGGGACGGTAGTTGGAGAGGTCCTCAGGATCAAGATTGTGCTTTTTGAGCACAGGTTTGATGGCTGCCAGTTTAAGGGAGGGGGGTACTTCACCAGAAGACAGGGACCTGTTTATTATGTAGGTTGCAGTGGGGATGATGGCTGATAGACACGCTTTCAATAGTGATGTGGGGATGGGGTCCAAAGAGCTGGTGGAGGAGTTCATTTTTTAAACAATGCTGGAGAGCTCAGGTTGAGTGACCTCAGCAAAGTGATCAAGGGCAGGGCCATCATGGGGGGCATGATCAGGGTGAGGGTCAGGTTGGTTGGGGGTGATGTTGTGCCTGATGTTTTCAACCTTTGTTTTAAAGAAGTCCATAAAGCGGTTGCAGTCAATCAAAGATTCTGAAGGAAAGAAGGTTAGTTCTATGAGTGTATTAAATGGAATGGAATACTTTGGCATCTTATATTTGCCTGAACCGAAAACTCTTACACTCTCTTGCAGTTTCCTCTCTTTCCGTTCTTGCACTGTTGACAGGTAGTTGACAGCTGCACACTCTATCACAGACAGATATACAAAGACGAAGCTGACCCACGGGTAAATGTCCCAAGCTTCGATGTAGGAGACCCGAGGCATTGAGACGTTAACTCCAGTGATGGTAGTGGACATAGTGAGCACCGTGGTGATCCCTGGAACACAGGAGGCATACAGCTACTTGGTCAATGACACACAGTAACACACTGATTGAGGTCATTTGAAGGGAGTGTTTTTACAAAAAGTTTTTGCAAAAGTTTTGGAAAAATTACATTACCTCCATTTGCATCTTTTTTTGGTGGGATATTCAATTCAATTTTATTTATATAGCGCCAAAACAATCAAATTGTCTCAAGGCGCTTCACAGAGCCCAGTGCCTGGACCCCCTTAGAGCTAGCACAATGGCGACAGGGGCAAGAAAAAACTCCCAGTTAATCAGAAAGGAACCTTAAGCTGAACCATGGCACATAAGGGGGGACCCATCTGCTTGAGGCCGGCCAGGAAGAGATAGGAAGGGATTGGGGGGGGGGGGGGGGGGGGAGTTGTGTGGCAGAAGGGGAGGGAAAAAAACATGGGTAGATGTATATAATACAAACTCAGAAAACAGAAGCAGTACCTGACCCAGTGGAAAAAGACCAGAAAAGAGAAGTGACACCGGCCCTAATCATGGCTGTACCACAATACATGAAGATACTGGTGCAGACAACCTGTGCTTTTCAGATGGAATCAGCGATACTGGCATGACATGGTCACTCTGAAACTTCGCAGCCAAACGGATCCATCTTTTCCTTACATTCACACGGCTGTACAGTGTTGGTTTGCACACAAGTGTCAGACAGAGGTGCTTTACCTGGAGGTGCCAGTGCGCCACAGCCATTGTAACTAAGAGAGATATAAACTCCATCCTGCTCTCTTGCCAGTTAGTGATGGTCGTGCAACAACGCGTTTGAGAAATCCCAGATGATAAATCTTTAGTAGTTGTGTTTTGTTTTTTTAAAGGGAAAAACATAACCAGCCTCATTGATACAGAGATCAGATGATTCCTGTCTTGTGTAAAACAGTTTTGAAAACCCCATACAATATTGATGTCCCTATACATGAAACAAGTGATTCCTGTCTTGTGTAATAGAGTATTGATGACCCCATACATGAAACAAGTGCTTTTAACTGGCACAGTTGATTTGTTTATTTTACCACAACACTTTTGAGAAACCCCAGTTGATGATTTGATTAGTAGTTGTATCGGTCTCACAAAAAAGAAATGTTCCAAGTATCGCTTCAGAGTAAGATATAGCCCTGGAGCGCCATCTGTCGGTGCATGTGCGTGGAGCAGGAATCAAGTATAATAATAATAATACTTTATTTTTATATAGCGCTTTTCTAGAAACTCAAACACGCTTTACATAGGGCAAAGATAAACAGAACAATACAACAACAACAACAAAATAAGAAGACAGAGGATCAAACAAAACAAACAAACAAACAAAACATTTGAGTAAAAGTGTATGTATCAAATGTATTTACTCATTAGCATGTAAGGCAACAAAAAGAAAAAGTTCCCTTGACGAAAGACCCGCTTATTAAGTTGAAGAATAAGAAAGTTTAAAATGGGCATGGAAAATTTACGTTTCAAGGACTGCATGACAAAGTAATTGAATGCGAGTGCCATCTGGCGGTGGATTGGTGCGGAGCTGAAGATGGAGGAGCAGTGTTCTCTTTGAATTTCGGCCCGAACCGAAGGTAAGATAGGCTAGATCAAAGGAGAATGATGTGCATATATAGTATATTTGCAACGGGGTATTTAGAATAGATGCAACTAAATGATAAACTAAATGCAAACTTTAAACGCAGCTTTTCATTTAAGAGTATGTATACATACTTCTGTATACGTAGGTAATACGTCTTCAACAGAGGAAGTACACGTCTGTATCTACTACACTTCTGGAAGAATTATGACTGAAGAAATACAAGTTATTTGAAAATATATTTGTTGATGTGCTCGCATTCTTCCAGCCTGGACGGTGGAGCTGGTCTATGCTATGAACCAATGACATGACAGGGAAGCCCTATTTGTGTATTACCCATAATGCAATGCAGTGCTCCTCCAGAGCGTATTTTTGCCATTTTAAAGTACACAATCATTTAAAAAGTTGTATTCAACCCCTACCTAGATTAACGTGTTCATTTACTTTTTAGCATATATTTTTTGTTTCACGAATGTGCTGACTCGAGCGTATTTACGACAGAGAACAATGCGTCAAAATAATACACCAGTGGCTATGTTATCAGGTCAGAGTGTGGTTATAAATTAATCTCGAACAGATTCTCAACTTGTACTCGCTTCGGCAGTACATATACTAAAATTGGAATCGATACAGAGAAGATTAGCATGGCCCCTGGCGCAAGGATGACACGCAAACTCGTGAAGCGTTTCCAACTTTTGCCGGTTTCATTTATTTTATTTTCCTTTGAAAACACGTTCTTCGTGGTTGTAGTACACTGACAAGCCGCCAGAGGACACCTTTGACCATTTGTAGCTGCAACACACCAGCCTGCCGCCAGGGGACAATGGTATAAAAATGTTGACAATGGTTAAAAAAAGGGAAGTCTTGACGAGACCAAAGCCAGGGTCACATCCATCTTTGGTGACATCTTGAAGCTTGACTCCAGCATGAAGGTGAGCTTTGTCATCCACTGCAGGTCACCAAAAAGCTTGCAGGCGGTGACACTGGGATGGCCACCTGGATCACGAACGTTGGCAATGAGTACGGGCAGGACGCAGCCGAGGGGGACGGACTTGACAACATAATGGTGGACTGATGCTGTCGTGCTGGTACCTTCGCATCTGGGTCCTGGTTTACGCCCACGTAGACCTGCATCACCATGCCTTTGTCACCCAACGGCAGGCCAGAGACATTTTTGCACTCTGTCGGACCGGGACAAGGCAGCTGTGACATCCTGACAGTGGTACAAAACCTGATCCTGTTTCTCACGTCTGTTTGTGTGTGTTGTCACGATTTCTAATGTGCATTTATTTTTTATAACATATGAGTTTTTCTGAGTCTGAGTTCTGAGTCTGACACTCACACATACCCAACATGCTGATGCCTGTCAGAGGCTAAAACTTGTCAGCGTATAAGGCACTGAGGACTGGCCACTGTTAAACTCACCCTCCTAAACCTTACTGCCATTACAGGCCATCAAAGTGACATCTATTGTGAGAAGCACAGAAATGCTGGGCTCAAACTTGAACCCTTGGATACGGGAGGTGGCCATGCCAGCAAGCAAGCTAAAAGCCATGATGATAGCGTCTGTTATTAGCATGTCGGGTAGTGAGGTTTACTCAGTGCACAGCTCTGTTTTATTCTTGGGATCTGGAAAAAAAGAAAATGGGGACAACATGTACGTACACAAACCACACCACACAAACAGAGACACACACACACAATGTTCACACACTGTACACTCTGATATAAGTATAGTTCTGGAGTCGTAGTAGACTTTAAGACATTAGGTTTAAGATGCTCAAAAGGACATCAGGAGATCAACACTGTCAGTCAGATTCAGGATTTGGGCCGTTACTCCTCCCAGAAAAGAACACACACACAGACTAGTGCACAGATCCTACAGGGTGAGGATGTGCTTTCAGAACTACATCTAGTAGCATGTGTGGTTTTGGTGTGGCTGTTTTGCTGGTGTAAATGTGTCTATGATACATAGATGCATTTACAGGAAACAGACACAGAAGGAAGACTAATACTGAGCCTAGAGTCACATTCAGTTTTCAGCTCTGTACACACACAGAAGACAGAGAAGAAGAGGAGAGGAGTTGACAGGAGAGGAAGATGGCGTCCATCCCCTGTGCTCTGTGTGTGTTGCTGATCTGCCTGAGTCAGGACCACATGGGTGAGTTACATGGATCTAACGTTACTTTGACAACCACCAGCACTACCAGTGGTACACCTGCTGTAACACTGCCATTCATACCAACACTACTATTAGTGCACTAAAGTTGCAATGGATTTGAATGTGAAATACAAGCCACTATAGCCATAGCATGTGGGTTGAAGGGGAACCTTTCTTAGGTGTGTGAATTTCAAAGTGTTGTAGTGTGGTCTGTGTTTGTGTCTGTGACAGTTTGTGTGTATTTATTGATCATACAAAAAGCTCTGACAAGAGTGAAAATTGCAGTGTATATGCAGAGTTAAATTTAACATTGATTAGATTCCATTTGGCTTAAAATGAGGCTTAACTGCACTTTTCAGCATTTTTCACTTACTCTCTCAGCATACTCTTGATTAAGACTTACACTATAAAGATTGTATGATGCACTTGCACACAAAAAAAAAAAAAGACAGGAAATATAGACAGTGAAAATCTTGGGGATAGAGGAAATAGAAGAAAAGTTTCATGCATTAGTATGATCTTATGCTCTGTTGACTAGTATGTTACACTTGATATTGTGGTATAATGAGATAAACTGTAATGTAACAAGGGCACTACATGAAGTATTAACCTCTCTTCATATTACTCTGACACTTGATATGGATTTATGAAGATGCTGCCTGCAAATATGAGCAGGCAGGAGCAAAGAGTTTTAGGTAGGCTTGTTTCTATGAGACATTTATTCTGGTTTATAATTGAGGACCACCACTGCTATCTGTATACCGGTGTTTTACACTCACTTCTACTGTGCAGCTGCCTAAGGCTGCGTTCACACTCGACTTCTTACTTTGAGACTTCTTCTCGACAGACACATTATGGTCACAACCTATGGTCACAACCCACAGAAAGTTCAAAACGCTAGGGGATATGTTGTGTTGTTGAATGCGCCAACCCAGATATACAATTGTATTCTATTCCTAAAGAATTAGGGAATGACTGACCTCTTAAGTGAAATGCAGCATCTCCTTCCTTTTTTCACTCATTCCCTCTCTCTCCAACCTCAATCCACGTGTTTTTCTTCTATCCCTCTTTAACTCCTCTTTCTTACACTCCATCTCTCTACTTCAGTCCATTTAGTTTCCTTCTTTTAAACTTTTTCCTCTTCACTCTCTCTTTGCTGTCTTTATCCATAGCCACTCTTGTTCACTCTTCTTTCCTTTCTTCTTTCACTCTTGTTCACTCTTCTTTCCTTACTTCTTCCTTTCTTAACTTTTGCATTTCATGCACTGTTATTTCCTTCAGGAAATGCATATTCTAGTTAATAATAATCTAGTTACTGTCAGTTCATATGTTTTTACTCACAAACTGATTTTTTGATTACAGTTCAATAAATGCACCTATGCTGTGAAAATAAAAATACACAAAAGTAACTGGTCTAACAGCTCAATCCAAGATGAAGATGCATTTCCGCTCGCTTTCAGAAGAACATGATTTTGAAAGTTCCCAGACCAGTAGAGTAGCTACTGACTCGTGTTTCTATTTATTATTTTGACTACCCAATCAGTGAGGCTAGGCTAAATAACGTATTTAATTCAATACAGTTCAACAGCACCACAAACTGCATCCTCCAAAATGATCATAAAGTTGAACTTAGTCTTAAACTGTTTCAACATAAACTGAACATTATGATAATCGCGAAGGGGGGTTTATTACAGAACTGTTTTAGACTGCATTCGTTTTCGCTAGGGGTACCTAATATACTGTAAATAATGTAAATCATTTATTAAAACAGATAAACTCTGCCCTTCTCTTCGTCAGGCAAAACATTGGTTTAATTAGTAAAATGTAAAAAAAATTAAAGACAAAAACAAATCTAATTTCTTACAGCTTTACTAATTATTAATGACCGAGCCAGAATAAATAATCTAACCGAACTGACCTCATAGAATGAAGATGATTGACTGAAATGCATCACAAGCAGGACATCCCCACCTGAAGACAGGCCTTGTAGGGCACCAATGTTGTTATTCGTACACAAGCAGCTCAGTTGACTTCACAGTCCCAATTACACTTTATTTTGTAGTAGATACTGGCATATACAGGCAATGTCTACAAGTACTACAAAATCAATCTTGGAACCAACATAGCCTTTAAGCTTATGATAGGACACTCCTCTTCAATGTTGTAAAGGGGCAGTGGAAATGCTGAAATTTGCATGAGAGGAGCTTTTTCTACACACTTTCTACACTACACAACCATAAAGAAAGGTCATGCAGTGTTTCTCTGTTACTGTTCATTCTTTTCTATTTTTTTTCATTCTTTTCAGTGCTTTTGTTTACATTGGTCTGTACATATATGCATTTGGACTTGGCATCCTGGATCCTGCATTAACTGCCATGCCTCTTGTGATTGTCTGCAACATTGTTACACCATATTTGATTTTCAAACATATAAAAGAGCAGGTAGAAACATGTATTGGTGGTCAGCACATTCATGTACCACAACCAAGACCTCAATGGAGCATAAGAAACGCTAAAAAGGCTTGTCATTTGTGTGAAGTTTCTGGGGTTCTACTTATCAACATTGAAGTTGTCCTAAACGTCCCAGATTAAAGTAGTCAAAACAAGTTAAGAGACCACATGTAAAAGTCACAGCATGTCAGTAAACTTAGATAATACCTTTTGCATAACAACTCTGATAGGCCAGAACTGAGCACTACGTATTCACAAGTTTGATTAGTGTCACGAAGTGCTACAGACATAAAATCATATCAACAAACCTTATTGGACAGTCTGGGAGGAGTTTGAAAAGTAGATTTGTCAGAAAATGGTGGGAAATGTAATCAGGTAGCAGTAGAACTAAGCTTAAGATACCTTCTGAATTACCTTTTTGTACTATCATTTATATAGTAGGCAGGCCCTTGGTAATGTTATACATTTGCTTGTTATAGCATTCCCTTATGGCAGACGAAACTCATTGCACTTCCTTGAAAAGTGGATGGTATTTGGTACCCATCTGCCAAACGGTTTGAAAAGAAACATTCAGCTACTTCTACACGGTACACATAAACATATTTGATTGTGAATTGCATACCTCTGCTTTAAATGCAAAACTGCATACTCTCCAAAAGTTCAGTATGTGTGTCTGTTGGTGTGATACAGACGCCCTTCGGATAAGGACGTGTGCATCTATCTAGTGTCCACAGACAGTTCTTGTAGTCGCTGCAGATAGTTGCCATCACATCAGTGTCAGAACGGCCCGGTCCTTCTAGCGTGGCTTTCTTGACAGTGGAGGAGATCTTTTCTTTTTAAAACATCTTGAATTACTCAACACTGCGTCATTATGCTATCAAAAGTGATCAGTCTGGTCACCTCCTGCCCTGAACATCAGACACATATAAGAAAAGGTGCTGGAGGACAGAGCCAGGACAAAGTAGTTCACAGCCCAATTCAAACACATTACGTATATTACATATACATTTTATTTATGCCCAATGACACGTATAAGAATGTCCAGCCATTTTATTTGGATTCCCACTGCACTGAAGCTGCATTAACTGGAACAAGACACATTCTAAAATCCTTCCATTCAAAATATTGCCATCATGCCAAATCTTCAGTTACTTTTCTGGTCGTTTTCAGAACACAAAAAAACAGCACCCTTCGGTCTGAATGCTGCATGATCCAATCCATTTAAAGCTACAGCATGCAGCAATTTGCTACTAGGCAACTTGTTTCAGCAGCTTCCAATTAGTTTCATTGTGTGGTCATGTGAGCACACCCATCTTTCCCAATAGCCATGGAGGAGCGACAACATGTAGTCTGCTCCCACACGGAAAAGCTTTCACCGAATCACTAACTCACCAAGGCACCAGTAGGCATTTCGTGTAAGCTTTTTGCCGTGTCATTTGGGCTGGTGGTGGCATTTCCAAAGATTTTGCACATCTCTTCACAACCACTTTCTACTTAAAGACCCAAACTCCTTACTGCTGCTTTAAATTGCAACATTGTTGCAAATCGCGTATGTGGCAGACATCCTCTGACGAGATGGACAGACACATTAACGAATTGAAATGCTTCAAAAACCTCAAAATGCTTGACATGGAGATTTCCTAGCATAGATTCGTTCCTTGGATTCAGAGCCCTATAAAGATAAACACTTGTCAGTGTTTCAACGAAAGAAAAAGCACATGGTACTCCTTTGATTATGTGCATTTGCAGAGGAAAAAAATACCTTTGGTTGAGAGGAATTTGGGTAGAATTTAGACTTTATTACAATCTGAAGAAAATTGGGAAAGACTTGTCCCAAACCCTTGTCATCTGCAGACCATTAAAAAAACTAACAAGAAAAAGTACAAAAATACCAGACTTTCTATTGTTTAAACACTAGTATTGAAACTAGTCAAACTAATGTGTATTTGGGTAAAGATCACCACCACCATCAGTCAGAAAAGTTAGAGTGGGGAAAAAAACACCAGAACTCAGGTTATTTTTTTCTAAATTTATTTTACCGACAACATTTAGTTCTCGTCAACGTTGACTGTCTGCAGACCTATAAAGAGAAGACAAATTGAATGTCAGCGTGACAACCAATGACAGCAATACTCAACCATTCAACTTGAATTAAACATAATGTACAATTTTCCTTGGTCAACTCCTTTCATAACAGTAAGCACAGTAAGGCCTAGCAAACTCATTTAAGAGCCCAACTTGACTGCCTGGTGCACATGGCAATCATGTTCACTTTGACTTGATACAAAAGCAGCTGTGATGCCAGTAAATGGTAGTCCAAATACACTGTTCCATCACTGAACTGATTTCTTCATATGTGATTAAAAATATGTGGTTGCACACTGAATGAAAATCCTTCAAATCACACACACACACTTACAACAGCTCTAAGGGGAAGATATTGACCTCTTCATCCACAGTAATCATGAACAAATTAACCCACTTAATTCTTAACGACAGCAGTCATCACAAGCTATTCATGTGAACCATGCATTTTATAATGACCAGTGATTCAATCTCAACATCAAATCCATGACACAGGTTTTGCTGACGCTCTCGTCTTCCAATGAAGCTACAGAAGTGTCTCTAGTCAAGATCAGGAAACACTCACCTTTGTACGTGGTGACGGGGACATACGTGACCAGTGTGTACAGTTTGTTGGGAGAGTCCTCGTCCTCATTACGCTTCCTGGACAGGCGCACCCTCATACGGTAGGGGACGTTCCTAGAAGTGCAAGGCAACCCTATTAAGACACTGAATCACATACTATACACACAACCAGAGCACTCTTAAAACTCTGAGCAAAAGAGTGCAAGAGCTTTTGCTATTCACACATTATACACAGAGGGCAGAGAAGTACAGATTTGGCCATGGTGCATTTTAACAGATTGACCACAAGACCACAAAATGTTATACTATCAGCATACACTACAATTGACAATGACATTTTTATTTTTAATAACACTAATCTAAATCAAGATCAATGCCCACAGAGATTGCAGTCAAGACTTTCATTCGTGGTACTTCAGTAATGAAATGACCTACCTAATACTGTGCATTGTCACCTCAGCATTTGACTATATAGTTCATTTGTTTGAGGCAGTTTTGTTTATACTGTTTTTTATTTTTTTTACATGTTCCTTTGGACAAAAGCATTCTACCAAATACCTTAAAATAGAATTATATGGGGGGTTGGAGCAAAAATATGCCCGCAACCATCTGACGACTTCCAGGGAAAGTGTTCCTTACCTCACACCTTTGGCCCAAACTGCCTTGTTGAGGCGAGTGTCAATACGGACGTCGGGTGTTCCCATCTCCTTCATGGCAAACTTGCGGATCTCTTTGATGGCGCGAGGAGCCCTCCTCTTGAAAGAGCTGAGGAAAAGAAGTTGAATTGTGATGTGATATGTCCTAAACAAGAGGCATCAGACCACACAGATCATTTGGTTGACAAGCACATGCAACTAGGTGTGTGATTTCTTCAGAGTTAAATATACGGTCAGTCTGGTGCAAAACCTGCACTACCATGCATTTTAACGCTCGCAACAGGGCCAGCCTTGATGCCGGATACTTACATTCCATGGATGCGTTTGTGAACGTTGATGGTGTATTCCCGGGTCACCACCTCATTGATGGCTGAGCGTCCCTTCTTCTTCTCACCCTTCTTGGTAGGAGCCATCTAGTAACATTAAAAGGCCAGCATTTAACACATAAGATCGTTCATTATGCAATTTCCTGACTTTAGACATTTCAGGTTTTTCACTTCCAGAATATTACGCCCACTTGAAAACCCGCTGAACTCAAGACACCCCAATGTAGATGACAGTGTTGGTGTAAAACGTCAGACATTAGCGGAGTCGGCAATGTTCGCCAACTAGCTTGCTATGCAGCAGCCTGGATGTAATACTAAAATCAAATGAATTGCAAAACAAATCTGTTGTGCATGCCTCGAAACATTAAGTAATTAAATTAGCAGTTACTAGAATTATGCAGTTACGTAAGAACTTGAGGATGGATAGCATAACAAGGCTGATGTTAGCTAAATTATGTGTAGGGCCAAAGCCGCCACATCAATCAGGTTGCTGGCTCAGTTAGGTAACGAAGTATCTCAGATTAAGGACCTCAAAACTATACGCTACATTGAGTCAAATATGAGCCATTTGAAAATATGCTTAATTTCACAATGTCGCGGGACATTACAAAAAAAAGCATTATGCAAATCGGCCTCAACTAGCCGTCTGGCTAGGAAGGGAGCAAATCTACCAGACATGGCTTGGGCTTTCACTCTTTTTGTTACTGAATAAGAGACCACAACAACACAATAATCACATCTGGCGAGTGATTATACCTTAACACAAGTATTTCGGGACTTGAAATAATTCAAAAGAAAGTATTTAACTGACGATGAAGCTGGATTTTACTAAATGAAAACTGCAGTATGTACATACCTCGAATGGGGAATATCAGAAAGGAAGTAGAAAGGAATTGTGGGTAAATGTAAACCCAACAATCGACGTTTGTTACCGGTTCAAAGAAATGATGACCTTGTCAAAGTAAAAGTCACGAAAAAGGTCACTCCAAAAAGTCAACGTTCTCAAAAATAAAAAGGACAACAAATATTTGACAAGTCTTACTTACTGTTTTGGTTAGCATACCGCAATCATCCAGCCCATTCACAGTCATCTGTAAGAAAGTAATTGTTTTTAACAAACTGAGGAATATATCAGTCCATTCCCTTATTTACCAGACTACCGCTTTGAAGTGTCCAGACAATCCTCCTCTGCAATGTGCCTTTGAAGCAAAACCTTCATCTCTCTGTTCACTACAAAAGTGTCTGCATTGACAAAAAAAAATACAAAAAAATGTCTACATTAGGATTTAGTTTATTTAAACATTTTACCATACATTTTCACTTATTCATGTAGGTGGGAGTGGAATTTTTCACATAATCGAGAATTATATTGCATTAGTATGAATTACTGGGACAGGATGAAAAACTTGCAATTGTAGAGAAGGGCTGTCATGAATGTATTGCTATATAAGTCTCCAACATTCAGTCAAATGATTAAGTAGAGTGTGGGCTTTACCAGTTACAAAAACAAAATATTATTTTTCATAGACATTGATCCTTCTGTGTCTGCCCTTAAACGAAAGTAAAATAGAAAATGTGTGAACAAGACATCAGAATAGACCATGGAACATTACTTAATTCTGGATAAATATTGGCTACTTCTTTTGGCAAAAAGAAAGCTTAGGGCTAAGCCTATGAGGAAAAATATGTTTTTCTTATGTTGGGAAATGGTGCAGTCGTATGGCAAGTTACTTGAACAAAAGTAGTATCCATAACATTTCACTACATTTCGGAACTTAAATGACCAATTGTGTGAATTTACCAGTTGAGCTTTAAATGTTTTGAACTTTTAAAACTTTTGCACTTTTATTTTAATATAAAACATGTAATGCATTACCCGGAAGTGTTCAGGACCGCTACAGCACCAGCTGGTTTTAAACATGACTTTGATTGACTCATAATTACTCTTTGGCTGGTCTAAACATTCGTTTGATGTAGTATATAGATATATTGTTTTACCCTATTATTAAAGTACAGTTGAGTTATTTCGGTATAAGGACTTTTGGAAAGGATGATTACGCGTACTTTATGCCACATGTGTTTGGGGACTCGAAGCCACACTCGGTGGTTGACGTTACGATTTCACAGTACATTGACAGCTACGTTTGCAGATGGTAAAGCAGGCACCATCATCAAATCAGTGTCTACAAACATTTTTGAAAATTTGGCTTTGGAAGATTGGATTCACGATAACATCGATCTTCAAAAACGAAGCATACTTTACCTGTGGAGGAATACGCCGACAGTTGTCATTGGCAGACACCAAAACCCATGGCAGGAATGCAATCTCAAATTGATGACAACGATGGGGATGCCACTTGCAAGAAGACGCAGTGGAGGTGGCACGGTTTTTCACGATTTGGGCAACATTAACATGACGTTCTTTACGTCTAAGAAAAATTACGACAGACACAGAAATCTCTCTGTAGTGACTAACGCCTTAAAAACACTGCGACCAGGACTAGATGTGCAGTCAACAGAGAGATTTGATATCTTGCTCAACGGACAGTACAAAATCTCGGGAACTGCTGCCAAACTGGGTCGTAGTTCTGCCTACCATCACTGCACGTTGCTTTGTTCTGCAGATCGATCTGTGTTGTCATCAGTACTTAAAAGTACTTATCAGGGAATCAAAAGCAATGCCACCCCAAGTGTTCCCTCTTCCGTAAAAAACCTGTTTGACGAAGACCCTACTTTGGACTCTGAAACCATAATGACGGCTCTTGCGTCTCAGTACAACATGGAATTTGGATTCGACAGTCCTATTTATGCTGTTGATCCTGGTGAAGAAGAGTGTTGGCCAGGTATTCAGAACATGGCCCAAGAACTTCAGACTTGGGAGTGGGTGTACGGAAGAACGCCAAAGTTTAGTGTTTGCACTAATTTCGATGTCCATGGTTTGTCATCGAGCGCCAATATCACATTAAATCTGGACATAAAGAATGGTATCATAGAAAATTGTGTGATGGACATGTCTACAGAATGGTTGCCGAAAAATGTATCAGAAGAGTTTGGCTCATTTCTGAAGGGGTGCAAGTTCTGTCCGAATGAAATGGCAATGCTAGTTGCAGCTTTTCTGAGAGTAACACCCTTGGGTGAATATTCTTCCAGAATGTATAGTCTGTGTGAGAATGTAATTGCAAGAGTGTAATGGAATTCAATAAACGAACAAATTAATGCAAACCACATGTTTCAGGTTCATTTATAGCCCAGTGCATAAACTGATGGGCATCGTGTTGCTATTCTTTCCATTATTATCTGTCTTGCGTGGAACTGCACTTGTATGATTACTGATTCCCAAGATTGAGCTAGGCCCAGGTTAAATTATTCTTACGATAAAAGTACAGTAGGCTATATATCAATATAATTAAAGTAAGTTTGCCACTACTACTAAATCAAGGTGAAAACATAGTAAAACAACAAACTCAGTAGGGAACCTCAGTTCAATACTTAGGCCTACCTCCTTAAAGCAGCAATAAGTAGTTCTGTTCCAAAACTAGCAACCTAACTACCTATAAGGCATGCAAAAACCTTGCAAATACCACCAACTGATTGCCACTGATAGAAGCTTGCCAACACACTAACTGGCACTCTGAGATTCTTTTGAATGAAGAGTGCATTACAAATAAAATAAATTATTATTATTATTATTAACTGGTGTCTTATAGCTGGCATTGTCATGCTGTGAAAGCCTTTCTTCCATTTTTGCAGGGTGTTCCAGCCCGGAGATGCAACACAGGTGTTTATCTGTCCTTCACATGACCATATGCTATCAAAAATAATTCTTACCAAAACTAGTTGCCTAGAAAACCATACCTCAAAAAGTGTCAAATTGTTGCATAGTGTTGTTGTTAGTTCCCAGTCCACCCAGTGTACTGTCAGCATGTATGAACATCTGTATTGTTAAAAATAATGAATTGCCTAACTTGGAATTGACTGTCTAAATCGACAGCATAACACATACAGTTTTTTTTCTTACGGAATCGGGTGTTGGCCATACTGAGACCAATGTATTCCTATGAAACAACTGAACAACCGCGCAAACTTTACGTGCATAAATGTACTGTTTAAAGAGCGCCTGCGCAATTCTTCTGCGACCAACCATATGTGCTGCTGTGAGCCAAGCTGTATCGGTTTGCAACGAGGACACATTGAAGCACAGAGATAATGGGGAAGAAACAGAAAAATAAAGGCGAGGACAGGTACATTATTTTTAATGTTCATTCTACCATACTTTCACTGCTACAAAAGTATTATTAATGATGATGTTATCCATACAAATTGAGTTAATATTGGTATTAGCTGTGTGTATACCACTGACTAGCTAACTAGCCATGAGTTCATGTGGTGGTCGGTACCCGCTTCGATAAGCTACCGCTAGGCCTGATTCGTACTGCAAGCAAGGTGGCTAAATTGGCTAATGCTAGATAGGTGCCAGACAGTTGAAAAGCGGAAAGAAATCTGAGATTGTGTCATGCGATTTGGTAATAACAACAGGGTTAAATATCCATGACGTAGATGGCGAGCTAAATGTTTAACTGTAGCTAGCTAAGAATTGCAACATGATGTCAGCTAGCTAAAGTGTCCTTATTGGAGAGCCTCGTCAACGTCAGTTAGCTAGTGTTAGCTTTATGGTGTCAGTAGTCAGGTTGTAAGCTAATTTAGCGGTCTGTCTTCACCTATTTGGTAAAAGCTTATCGGCGAATGATACTGCAACACTTTGTTAGTCAGTACCATAACGTTAATATGTAATCCTGCCATCACTCAGATCTTGTAAGTCAGGAACGATACTTCACTGGGCACAATACGTAGTGTAGGGACACCTCCACTCACCATGCTCTTGTGCAACATCATCTTTTTTCATTGTTCTGCCAACGTTGACTCGCATTGTGCCGTTGTAGCGAACACTAGAGTGGCATGTGCACCTTTGTCCGTTTGGATGGGCTTTACCTCGCGGGGGTCATTGCGTAGGGACCGACTCAGAGACCGAGTTTGACAGCAGTTTGAACCGCATCATTTAGATGGTTCGTTCATTTCAGAGCATCCTTTATAAACCAGCCCGATAACGGGCCGAGTATAATTAACTGAAGGGTACTGTTTTTTTAAAGGTTGAAGATAAGAATAGCTATCTTACACCAAATAAAGCTTATGACGTTTTGACAAGTTATGTGTGATACGATCACGGGTCTGTGACATGACTATTTATTCCGAGGCTTTCTGATGCGGTGAGGTATTGAAACATTCTGAATCTCTAAAACATGTTGGTGTTGTCCTTGTAATAAATGTTGCAATGTTGTATTCTCAATAGACGTTGGCCCCTGGTATTGTCACCTCTGTTCACCGTACAATGCAATTGTTTGCACAAAGCAAATAGTCATATGAATCAATACTTGCATCCTGTGTTATGGCCCCAGACATATCTTCACTTGGTATGGTATGATCACACTACTCATTTCATTCTCAGGTTTGTAGTTCTGCGTAACAGTTGTACATAAGGCCCGGCAATGTCGCCAATGTTGCCATCATCATAGTGGATGTGTGTTGGGGACTGTAGTTGCCAATTGCATTGTGTGTCAGCAGTGCCCAGTCCCACCCTGAGGTCAAAATCCTCTCCTATGTCTTCTGCTCTTTTGATGTGTCTCTTCTTTCGTCCGCTGCAAACACACACTGATATGAGCCTCGGATATAACATTATGGATCTCTAGTGTGTCATGACCCAATGTTATTGTTCCCCTTTTCCCATGTCAATAACATGGCCTAGGAGGGCTAAATTTAGTCTGAATGCCTAAACAGATAAAGAGCTAAGAGAACTGGGTGCTCAGAGCCTTTGCTGGAGTTGGTTATGTTGATTGGTTATTAGAGTGTGTTGGGCGACTGGACTGACCTGGGCCGGAGGGTGCTCATCCTCCTTTACTTTGACTGCTAGTGCTCAGGCTAACGAGCGCTAATGGTTTGCTGTCACCCACACACTGGCTCCACTCCAGAAGTCAGCATGAAGGCCAAGATGCAGCTGTTGGCTCGCACTAAAACAGCAGGCTGTGGAGTGGAGGTCCTGTTCACAGCACTGTCAGTGAGGTGTGTGTGGTATACCAGGGCACTGATGGCATTCGCTTCTGATCAGACATGATTTTTTTTCTGTGGCTGATTGAACTTGAGGAAATGGTCCAAGTAATGGATGATGTTGAGCAATGATTCTATCTATTATGTACTGATGTAAAGATCCATATTCAAAGGGTTTTTCATTTCCCATAGATAGAATTTATGCTGCAGAAATATTTCATTTGAAATACTTCCCATTCACAACCTCGATTTGTGTTGGCTGTCACAGCTATCACAACTGATGAGATGGGACTTGAACTGAGTAATGGAACAGTGTTTGTGTCTGTAGTAATGTGATAAAGTAGACAGAAAGACTAACACATGTGATTTCTTCTGTTGTGCACCCATTCCCTGGCCTCATCAAACCTTTCGACCTATAAAGCCTTTCTCCTAGACAGGGGTTATTGAGTGAGGCAGCCTGAGGGCTGGTCTTTAGGATTTTCATCAGCCAGTGTGATGGGATGTGGCCTATGTGAGAGGTGCTCTCCTGCTGATGCAACATGCATGCAAGGTGCCACATACACCCTTCTTTATAAGCCACTAGGCTCCTTTGCTGCTTCATTTTCTCCTGTGCTGATGAACTGCCCTTGGTAAGAATGTGGCCTCTGCTCGGCCTCGTTTGGCTAAGCTGTGTTCTCTTTTGTGTGTGTGTGTGTTTGTTCATATTTGTGGGGGCTGTAGTCCTGGCTGCCAAGCAAGTCTATGTCATTTTCCGATGATGATGATGATGATGATGTGTGGTAGAGAGTGACTAGTGCTGTGAGATCATGGCCAGATGTGTAGATCAGGTGTACAGCAGCGTGTGCCAAGCGGTCTGCAAGGTTGTCAGATGTGTGTTTCACAGACAACGCTCATATCCAAGGCTGGGGCTTTAGTTAGTCCCCGATAAGATGTTACGCAAGCTACGCTGTAAGATACGTTTCTTGTTCTCACCTGCAACAAGCCATTGTGTTTTGTCACAGTTTTGTCATAATTGGTTATTGTTGTCATTACAATTTTTTTTTTATTACATTTAATTGGATTTAATCAGTTTGGTATTTGTCCATAATTCAAATAAATGATCATGGAATTTTTTTAAAATTTAAAACGGTCACAGTAAACATGATATGTGACCACTGATCTGTAGCACATGGGATGTCAGATGAAACTTTCATTTTGCCCAAAATGCAAATGCATTGATGTAAGTGTGTTGTGGTGTTTTGGTGTTTCAGTGCCAAAGATGATATGTGACATTGATATGTTTTAGTGACATCGATGCCCTAACTGCTGAGATCGAGGGAGCCGGAGCAGCGAAAGACCAGGGCAAAGGAAAAGGCAAAAAGAAGAAGGGGAAACAAAAAGATGAGTTTGAGTAAGTCCTCCTCCCCTCACATTTGCTCAGGCACATGTTTACATCTGCTTAGGACGTGTCCGAGGTTTACACTCTCCTTGCTTTTCCTGCAGTGAGGATGAAATCCTGAAGGAAATTGAAGAGCTGACTTTGGAATCCGGTGGAGGAAAAGCCAACAAGGAGCCACCAAAGGTAACAGAGAGGGGGGGGCCTCAGAAATGGTTCATGTGCTGCAAGCTCCAGCCCATTTCAGAAAGGCTTTAAAACCCTCCCAATAGCCAGAACCTTAGGACTGGAACAAGGTTTACAAATATGTGCCGTCCTTAAATTGGCTACTCATAGATACTGTGTTGAGACGATTTAATCAAATTGATCCCTCATTAGTGTTGACTAAGCTGAGGAATAATATTCTGCTGTGTAAATAATGTCATTTAATATAATGTAAGTAATATGACTATAAATAAAGTCTGGGTGATGATACTACTATATTATAATACTGTAAAATTACTCGTGCAGAAATCTGACAGTCTAGAGGAAAACGAGCCTGTGGCCCCCAAGGAGAAAAAGAAGACCCGTGGAGGCAAAGGAAAGCGGACCAGCCTAGAGGAAGAGGAGGGTGATGAGGAAGGTACGGGTGCGGCTGGTGTGGGGTCGGACAGCGCGTCCCGGGACCAGAAGGCTGTGGCGACGGCGGCTCCTGAGGCTGCTCCTGCCGCTGCTGCTGGTGATGATGAGGAGGAAGATGATGAGGGCTCACGGCCGTGGCAGAAAGCCAAAGGTGGCAAGAAAGTCAACTGGAAAGCAGTCTCCGACTCGGAAGAGGACGAGGAGGACGGAGAGGCCCAAAAGGAGGAGGAGGAGTAGGAGGAGGAGGAGGCGGCGGCGGCGTCAAAGCAGAGGAAGATGAGGATGATGATTCGGATGAAGGAGTTGAGGTCCAGAAAAAGGCTCAGAAGAAGCAGAAGGGGAAGGGGAAGGCCGCAGACAGTGAGGAGGAGGAGGAGGAGGACACCGGCACCTTCAAGATGAAGACGGCCGCGCAGAAGAAGGCGGAGAAGAAGGAGCGCGACCGGAAGAAGAAAGAGGAGGATCGGGCCAAGCTGAAGAAGAAGAAGGAGGAGGAGGCGACGACCAAGAAGGACGAGCCGGCCGCGGCGGAGGCCAAGGTGGGCGAGGAGGTGGCAGAGGACAAGAAGCTGGAGAAGACGGTCTCTGAGGACCAGGATGCAGCCGATGCCGCTGATGCCATGGGAGAAGGTGAGGGACCAGACACACACATGTCTGTCTTGATGGGTACATAGAGAGAGGATTAGTTATGACACACACATCTCCACACACAGGCGTAAACGCATATAGACTATCTGGTGATGGTGCGAGGAGAGGTGATTTAAATTAATATGTGCTCTCACACACACACACCTTTCTAGGAGCAAAGAAACCCTCCTGCCAGTTCTAACTGCTTAACTAGAGCTCTCTGTAGTTTCTCTGGTGCACAGATTTATACATGATGTTAAACCATATAGGCTAGGTTTCTTGAGTAGCACTTGAGTTACGGTTTCTGCTTTGGTGTCCTTTCTCAGAGGAGACCGAGGGGGACAAGAAGAAAAAGGATAAGAAGAAGAAGAAAGGAGAGAAGGAGAAGGAGGAGAAGAAAAAGGGCCCGAGCAAGTCTGCGGTGAAGGCCATGCAGGAGGCGCTGAAGGCCATGAAGGATGAGGAAGAGCGTATCAAGCAGGAGGAAGATGAGCGGCAGAGACGCATGGAGGAGATGGAGACTCAGAGGCTGGAGCAGGTTGGCACACACACACACACACACACACACACACACACACACACGCGCTTCACACAACCCCACACGCACACGCACACGCACACGCATCACACAACCAAGGGAAAGACACACGCATCACACAACCAAGGGAAAGACACACATGCTGTTCAGAAAGTATTCAGCCAATTCGCCAATTCTTTGACTTTGGTATAATGGTGGAACATGTTCTTTCTCATCTCAGGAAAAGCTGGACCAGGAGCGGAAGGAGAAGAAGAAGCAGAAGGATAAGGAGAGGAAGGAGAAGCTGAAGAAGGAGGGCAAGCTCCTGACCAAGACCCAGAAAGAGGCGCGCGCTCGAGCGGAGGCCACGCTCAAGGCTCTGCAGGCTCAGGGTGGGTGTCTACCTCTCGTCTATGTTGCTTTGGAGAAAAAGTGCCTACCACGTTAATTCATTAAAATCGAAATGTGTACGGTAAGGTTTTAATGAGATGTGACGATCGATTACGGCTAATGTTCAGGAGGGGACCTTGAACTTGACCTTGACTGTGTGTGTCTTTAGGTATCGAGGTGCCATCCAAAGACTCAATGCCAAAAAAGAAGCCCGTCTACTCTGACAAGAGGAAAAAGAAGCCTGTTGTTCAGGCTCCTGAAGGTGATTTCCAAAACGCACACACACACACACACACACACACACACACACACACACACACACACACACACACACACACACACAGAGAGAGTCAGAGGTCAGTTTTGTGTGAAGCTATTGGCTAGTGACTTCCCCAATCATCATTTAAATATTATTCCCTCAGAGACCTCACAGGTTCCCTCACCTGCACCAGAAACGGCACAGCCAATCACAGTCAAGATGGAAGTGGAAACGCCCAAAGTAGAAGCAGGTAATTTGATCCAGCACTTGGCTAAAGTTTGATGACACCACTCACATATTCCTTTCTTTCCGATAATGACTGCATTAGTACTTAAAATTCAAAATGAATACAGCTGTCTATTAATGTGGTGTTGCTGTTTCTTCCCAGTAAAAGAACAGAAGCCGGAGGCTGCAGATCTGGATGACTGGGAGGCCATGCTCAGTGATGGAGAGGAGAAAGGTGCCTTTGTTTTTCCTTTTGGTACTTTTGCCCAGGCCTGTCTGAATGAAAGAATGAATGAATGAATGTGATAGATGCTCCTGAGTAGCTCTTTGGCTGTCTTGCTATTAGTGGGAGTCATAGTTTCACTTCCAACCCTGGGCTATTTTCAGCATCAGCATTCTGTCTTACCCAATGTAAGACTTGGTTGTTGTTGTTTATTCAGGACAGTCAGGACTATTTAGATTTGCTAGAATTTCATATATTATCTGTAACTTTTATATTAGCCTTCATATTGAGGAAAAACATTTTTTGGATACCTTTTCAGAAATGTACATACAAGACTATGTCATCTAATATCAGAACCATGATGGTGAAACACTATGACTGAGCAATTTGTAAAAAAAAAAAAAAAAAAAACGTTTAAATAAATATAAAGAAATCTGTCAGAAACTGAAGTTGGGCTTTTTGATCAATTATATATTTTAAACAGAAATCAATGAATCAATACAGACCCAATGTCTCAGTTTTTAGTTGTTGCACTGCTCCCAGGTTTGTGTTGAGGATGTGACAGAATTGAGCTGACTCGAGTAGGTTTGTTTCCAAGATGTTTGTTCACTCATGTTCTCCCTCCCTCCCTCCCTTTCTCTCTGACAGTACCTGTAGAGCCGAAGAAAGTCCACATCGAGGTGAAGGAGACTCGGCAGTCCCAGAAGACTGCAGCACCAGAGGCCCAAAACGGCAGTGAGGAGGATGAAGATGAGGAAGACGATGATGAAGATGAGGAGGACGAAGAAGAGAGTGATGGAGCAGAGGAGGA
Source organism: Clupea harengus (assembly GCF_900700415.2). Lineage (NCBI taxonomy): Eukaryota > Metazoa > Chordata > Actinopteri > Clupeiformes > Clupeidae > Clupea > Clupea harengus. The sequence goes on along the minus strand of NC_045172.1, from coordinate 2,527,954 downwards.
GGAGAAGAAGAAGCCGGTGACGCAGAGTGCCAAGAAGGTCGAGAAGGAGCCTAGCTCGGACTCGAGCAGCGAGAGCGACTCAGACGATGGACTCTCCAAAGAGGAGCGACTCTACGAAAAGGCCAAGAGACGTATCGAGGTAAGTCATGTACCCACACACACAAAGTGCATTACTATATCCACAGAAGTATCAACTGATTTAATTGCTCATTCTTTTTAGTTACTCGTGTACTTAAAGGAGTACTCCACAATTGTAATCCAGTAAACTTCATTGTCAGTGAAATGCTCCTTACGGTCCTAGCTGTCCGTTCTCTGTGTGCTCAAAAATCCTCTGGTGTTTGTGCACAACCCTGCTAGAAAATGGCTGTCACTGAGCCGTACACTATTCCAGTCAATCAGCATGTTGCTTCAGGAGCATGAAAGGAAAGGGTGTCATTTGATTGGCTCCTCGAGAATGGACCCTTTGAGTACGCACTTGATTATCCTGAGATGTGTTTTAATACTGTCTGATCTGAGCAGTTTTATTCCATGTGATTCATCAGAAACGGAAACAGGACAACCTGAAGAATACTGATTTTGACCGATTGCGAGCTCCAGTTATCTGTGTCCTGGGCCATGTAGACACAGGAAAGACCAAGATCCTGGATAAGGTGTGTGTGTGTGTGTGTGTGTGTGTGTGTGTGTGTGTGTGTGTGTGTGTGTGTGTGTGCTAATATTATTGAATGTCTATGAGCATATAGCCTGTGCTAAGGTAAAACCTGTGTTTCTGTGTGCAGTTGAGACACACAAATGTGCAGGATGGTGAGGCTGGAGGAATCACCCAGCAAATCGGTGCCACAAACGTTCCACTGGACGCCATCATCGAGCAGACTAAGATGGTTAAGAATGTAAGAATCTTATCAAGGCATTTCCTGTCAGTGCTGCTTTCTCAGCAGATGTCCGTGGTCTTTCTGCCAATGTTCATCCTCTCGCTAACACTATCAGACTCCACTATCTTCATTAGCCCATGCTCAAACAGAACAGTAGTTAGGCTTCTGAAATGGTCCAAAGATGACATCTACAGCATTATATCCACATGTGTGTTAAAGCTGCCATGTTGGATCACTGGGTTGTTATGGAATCTCTGAAGTAGGTTATGGAATCTAGGTCCTTCTGTGTCTTATCTTTTATTTTTATCATTAATTGTACGCAGACTCGGAACCTACTTCCATTGTGTGTCAGACACTTGAGGCCATCAATGTGTGTGTGTGAGAATAAATGAATCGTCCACTTACACTGTATGTGTGTGTGTGTGTGTGTGTTTATGTTTCCCCCCTCTAGTTTGACAAGGACAACATTAAGATCCCTGGAATGCTCATCATTGACACGCCTGGCCACGAGTCCTTCAGGTATGCACACGTCCCCTAATGATTAACCCCCGAGTACCACGTGTAGCGTAACGATCAAGGGTAGTTAGGATTGGAGCAGGTGTGGTTCTGTGTTGCGCCTCTGAGCCAACCAGGCCTTTTACAAATATTTTGATTGCACTAATGTGTTACCCGTGTTGGTAACTGGAGATAAATCTGTGTGTGTGTGTGACCTGTGTGTTGTCCTTGTGTGTTCAGTAACCTGAGGAACAGGGGCAGCTCTCTGTGTGACATTGCCATCCTGGTGGTGGACATCATGCACGGCCTGGAGCCCCAGACTCTGGAGTCCATCAACCTGCTCAAGGAGAAGAAGTGTCCCTTCATAGTGGCACTTAACAAGGTGAGGACATCAGTACCCGTACCACCCTGTGATGGAATGTAAACAATAGAACCTCATCTTCATCTGCTCTGCTGAAGTGCTGTTTAGCAGCTCTGACCCCTGTGCCATGTGTGTGGATGCATGTGTAGATCGACCGTCTGTATGATTGGAAGAGGAGTCCTGAGTCCGATGTGGCGGCCACACTGAAGAAGCAGAAGAAGAACACCAAGGATGAGTTTGACGAGAGGGCCAAGGCGGTGATAGTGGAGTTTGCCCAGCAGGTCAGACTCTCCCTCACAAACCTCTCAACAGGAATCACTGTACCCAGCTGTTAAAGCACTAACTTTCTCTATCAGTTTTCCGATGACTTTCTGAGGAATTTGATGTGGAAAGTAGTTTTATTAGGTCCAGTCAGTACTTTCAGAAGTCATGAAGTGTGACTTGCATTCAAAATGGCCATCAACAACTCTGTGTGTGTGTGTGTGTGTGTGTGTGTGTGTGTGTGTGTGTGTTGTGGTGAAATCCCAGGGTCTCAACGCAGCCCTGTACTTCGAGAATAAGGACCCACGCACCTTTGTTTCACTGGTGCCCACCTCTGCCCACTCGGGAGACGGCTGTGGCAACCTGATTGGGCTGCTGGTGGACCTGACCCAGACCATGCTGGCCCGCCGGCTGGCACACTGTGACGAGCTGCGGGCACAAGTCATGGAGGTGAGGCCTCTAGAGCGCACGTGTCTATCCTATTACTGTCACTGTCACTGTCACACATCACATCACTGTCATGGAATACAATAGTAATGGCTGGGATGTATGATCTTACTCAAATAATCAAATAACTTCTGTTGAATATGATCTGGATCTGTTTGTTTTTGAGAACATTTTTCAAGTATCCACTAGACAAGACAACTTGAAACATTTGTTTGCCCTCCGCTATGGAAGGGCTATTTGACTTGGAGTTTGTGATTTAAATACTCATATGAACCTGCGCTGAGCTGTCTGCATGTGTGGGTGCCAATGTGCCCATCCTTAGGTTAAAGCCCTGCCTGGCATGGGCACCACCATAGATGTGATCCTGATCAACGGGACTCTGCGAGAGGGTGAGACCATCATCGTGCCCGGGGTGGAGGGGCCCATCGTCACCCAGATCAGGGGTCTGCTGCTGCCACCGCCCCTCAAGGAGCTCCGGGTCAAGGTGGGCATGCGCCCGGACGCACTTTCACCCAGCGGGGGGTTAAAACATGACGTCATTGTTTTGTGAAATGGATGAATACTAAAAATATGTACATTTGTTAAAAGACTTTTAGTAATGGCAATGCAGAAAATGGCAGGAACAAAATAGAAGCCCAAACATCATTAAAAACAGACAAGGTTTAAGCCTAACATGACTGAAATTGATCATTGGTTAGAAGTATTTGCCTAATTATTTGTATCCTTAAAGGATCCTGCACATTCTGTGACCTGTCTTTGTCTGTGCCCTTTTGAATGTGCCTCCCTTGTCTTACTTCCGTTCCCCCTCTTTGCCTCCAGAACCAATATGAGAAGCACAAGGAGGTGGACACGGCCCAGGGCGTGAAGATCCTGGGGAAAGACCTGGAGAAGGCTCTGGCTGGGCTGCCACTTCTGGTGGCCCACAAGGACGACGAGATTCCCGTCCTAAGGGTAAGATGGCTCCTGCGTCCTACACATCAGTCTGTGTGCTAGTCTAAGGGTAAGATGGCTCCTGCGTCCTACACGTCAGTCTGTGTGCTAGTCTAAGGGTAAGATGGCTCCTACACGTCAGTCTGTGTGCTAGTCTAAGGGTAAGATGGCTCCTACACGTCAGTCTGTGTGCTAGTCTTAGGGTAAGATGGCTCCTGCGTCCTACACGGCTGTCTGTGTGCTAGTCTAAGAAGGCCCTGTGGGGTGTGAGCATGTCAGGATGCTGCATGTGGATTTCTGTCTCAGTATTATGCATGTTTTCTCAGTCTGTATCTGTGTTGCTCATCTCATGCAGGATGACCTGATCCGGGAGCTGAAGCAGACGCTGAGCTCCATAAAGCTGGAGGAGAAGGGCGTGTACGTCCAGGCCTCCACCCTCGGCTCCCTTGAGGCCCTGCTGGAGTTCCTGCGCACCTCCAAAGTGCCTGTGAGTAGCCAATGCATGCCTCCTAATGTGTGAATAGAATAGAATATCTTTATTTGTCATTGCACAAGTACAACGAAATTCAGGTAGCAGCTCTCATACTCAGGGCAGTTGAAAAGTATAAAACAAAAACAATAAAAATATAGACTGAACTATACAGATTTACACTATAAATACTCAGCTTAAGTAAAAACAAGTTAAAACACAAGACATATTACACAACAGAGAGACAAATACAGGTCAGTTTTGTGCATTGTTAAGTGCTATGATAGCTCTGGGATAGAAGCTGTTTCTCCGCCTGTCTGTTTTTGCTTACCTACAACACACATGTTCAGAGTGACTGTGAGGACTTCCCAAAATACTTCATCAGCGACTTAAAGGTCCAAGATCTTTTAGGTGAATGAGGGTGTTTGGATTGGGCTTTTATTAGGAGCGGTAATGAATGAGCCACTGACTCCCACTTTGCGTAGTGATGCCTGCAGTGTTTTGCTGTCGTATGATGCCTCCTCTCCTGTGTCTCTCAGTATTCAGGCATCAACATCGGCCCTGTACACAAGAAGGACGTGATGAAGTCCTCCACTATGCTGGAGCATGATCAACAGTAAGTGCAATGTGCTGTTGATGGTTCTGGTGTTGTAGTACTCTTTGTATGTCTATGGGAGTGTGCTGTAGTCTGTGTGTTGTACATGGGCCTGTGTGTGTGTGTGTGTGTTTGCAGGTATGCTGTGATCCTGGCCTTCGACGTGAAGGTGGAGAGAGACTCGCAGGAGATGGCTGACAGTCTGGGTGTGCGCATCTTCAGTGCCGAGATTATCTACCACCTGTTCGACGCCTTCACCAAGTACCGGGAGGACTACAAGAAGCAGAAACAAGACGAATTCAAGTGCGCAACTACTTTCACAGTTTACAAATGTAGTGAAATAGTTCAGGTTGAAAACAATTTCAGTTGTATAATATGCCTATATGAAGATGAGTAAGTCGGTGTCATTCCAATGTCCACTTGTGTCCAGTGTTGTGACGGTTCGTCCCTTCCCCTGTCCCCTGCTAGGCACATTGCGGTTTTCCCCTGCAAGCTGCGAATCCTCCCCCAGTTCATCTTCAACTCCAGGGACCCCATAGTCATGGGTGTGATTGTGGAATCTGGGGTCGTTAAACAGGGAACGCCGGTGTGTGTACCCACTAAAGGGGTAAGTGTGTGTGTGTCAGTGTGTATTTATGCCAGTGCATACCCTTTGAAGCTGCGCAGTCTGAAGAGTAACACCTCTAAGAATCGAATGCATCTCTGGCTATTCACCTTAAGGATCAATACTACTACACCATCACTGCCATGTAGTCACCACTGGTAACCATCAGTGAAGATGGAAGAGTGAGGTGGAGAAAGATAGCTGAAAGATGGCTTGTCTCTCATTTGCAGTTTGTAGATATTGGCATCGTCACCGGCATCGAGATAAACCACAAAAACGTGGACTCTGCCAAGAAGGGTCAGGAGATCTGCGTGAAGATCGAGCCCATTCCAGGAGAATCGCCCAAGATGTTCGGCCGCCACTTTGAGGCTACCGACTTCCTTGTTAGCAAGGTAGGTGGGACTCATTTTGGGCACGTAATGTTGTGCGAGTTGGTTAATGAGTATGTGACCCTTCTACTGTCTTCTTTCTCAGATCACGCGCCAGTCCATCGACGCACTCAAGAACTGGTTCCGTGACGAGATGACGAAGAACGACTGGCAGCTCATCATGGAGCTCAAGAAGACCTTTGAAATTATCTGAGTTCAGGAGAAATGACTGTCCTGTCCGCAGACTTGCCACAAACACACACACACACACACACACACACACCCACCCACACACACATATATATACAGGCATAGACCCTGTCTCTCTTTGCACACTCCTGAGATTATGTCTCTAATGAAGGAGACAAAGGGTTTGAGACACACACACATCTCACACATCTCACACCATCATACCATCATGGGGGGGTAGCAGTGCGGAAACCAACGTACCCCTCCCCCCCTCCTCCTACCCTGCATCTGGGTGGGGATTGTAATGATAAAGCAAGAAAATGAAGTGAAAAAAAGTGTTTTCTGTGAGAAACCGAACTATTTCCACTGTTTTTAACAGTGACAGTTAGACAAACAATTACACACTATTCCAATGTGCCTGTTCTTCTGACTCCTGAGTTTTTTAGGTTGTTTTTCTCTTTTCATTTCATGGCTGCCCTCGGCCTGGCTGTGACTGACTCGAGCCTGCTTCTCTGTCTTGCTCATGACGTGTAGGGAAGGCCAATGGGACTGGGGCTGTGGGTACCTCACTGAGATACACCCTCTGGGGTTTTAGATGTTTCAATATTACCTTCTCAGTGTTTTTCCCTATAGATCCCCTCTTTCTTTTTTTTTTGGAATGCAGTTATTATCTTAGGGGTTGTTTTTAATCTACAAGGTAACCCCACCCCCCTACCAAGAAACTGATTGGAGTGTGAACTCCAGCACTCAGCATCCCATGCTCCCTGTGGTCTGCCATGTGCCTGTTGGGGGTTTCTATGATGACTGGGCAAAGTTATAAAGGCAACCCTCTAACTGAGCTGAAATGTAAAGGAAAAGATTAAAAAAAAAAAACTGAATATTCAAATACCAATAAAGAAATGGCATTATTTATAGAAAGGCCCAGGCCTGAGTTGTTGGTGACTGTGGTGATCATATGGATTCAGCGTTCAGAGTTAAAGACCCCTATTTACAGCAATATGAATAGACATTCTATCCAGTGGCCATTTCATGATAAAGAAATCAGCTGTCTTTTTTTAATCACTCGAACACGACTGATTATGAGAAGTCTGTTGCACTTAAGGGCTCGTTCGATATTACCACCATACATAGTAGCACGTGTCATCCAGCAGGGGGAACCAGTCTACAGTGATAAACAAGGACTATTATGACAAGTGAAACTAGATTTATTATTTAATGTTAAAGTTCGGGTCATTTTTAAGAAGTTGTCATTCTTTAAATATTTCGGAAAATTTAATATATGGCAAAATTAGTAGTGAAATTCTGATGTGACGTTTAGTTTAGCGCTTAGCTTATCAAAGTAGACTAATATGAACAACGACGTACTGTGGAACCAACAAGCAATCTTAGCTCAGCAAAACAAGAGTTGTGTTTGAGAGAATATTCTCAATAATGGCACCGTTGTTCATGATATTAAAACATTACAATATGTTGTGACTTACTGGCAGATTGCACGTGTAGCCTACAGATCCAACCATAAACTAATAAATATTACGTATTGTACATGCAGGCTATGATGTCATCTGCCTGAACACCACAAACAGCAGCTGATTCAGGGGTACTTGGATAACGGAGTACAGTTAACAGCGGACAGTTGACAGTTTGCCACAGGGAACCGTGGAGCGAAACTAGACCTGCCCGACAAATCTAGGCACATCGTCACAGCGTCCAGGAGGAGGGATCACTGGGAGAGAGAGGGCTCCAAATATCGCACTCATGTAGCCGGTGGTAGATGTTGTGTATAACCTCGGTTTTAATCTGTTGGACTTTTATTCGGTTACGTTTTGTGATCGTCCTTTGTGAATGTGACCATGAATTCCGCTGAACAGACAGTTACGTGGCTCATTACATTGGGTGTCCTGGAATCCCCGAAAAAGACCATCTCAGATCCAGAAGGATTTTTACAGGCATCTCTCAAAGATGGGGTGGTCCTTTGCAAGCTGTTGGAACGACTGCGCCCAGGGTCCGTCGAGAAAGTAAGGTCATATGTAGGCAATATATTGCGGGCACCCTGTTTACCTTAATGTATTTACGCACCCTGCTGTCAAGGCTTTACTTCACCACGATTCTCTTGCAATGGGGGAGTTGGTTGGTCTTAATCATATAGGTTATTGTGCTGATAACAGGAAATGCCATCAACCAGCCATGCATAAGCACAAGCGATAGTAACCTAACAGATAATATTTAATATCGTGTAAACAGTACTAGACCTGAAATGAAGTGAATTGGGCTATAGCCTATCCTTTTCCGTCACCTTAGCATAATTTTATGTCGTTAAGTAGATCATTTATGGTTTCATGAGTCCCTTTAAATGCCAAGGATATCTGTGTTCTATTATAAAACTTAAACCTGTAATATAGTCTCTTTGATCAGTATTTAGGACATTTCCTTTAGATCAACACTCTTTAGGGGTTCATCCACATGAGCTGGCCGCCATTGTCAGAGAGATCATTTGAGGGGAGGAATACCCCAAATTTAAAGCAACAGTAACATGTTTTAGTTATTAAGGCTCAATAACAGGTTTATTCAGCCCATATCAATGTAAAGCAGAAAACAGTCTTGTCGACCTTTATAGTTTGTTTGGACATATATAAGTACATTGACATCTACCAAAAAATCCTCTAGGGCTGCATAAGAAAACAGCCCATTGAAAATTTGAAATTGCCTCCAATTACAGCAACCTATAATAATGCCTATGACAAATAACACACACTAAGGTCTTATTAGCACATCTCACAAGATCAGTTGCATGGGCTGTTTTGCAGATTTTTAAACAAGCCAGCTAAGCCAGAATAATGCTCCAATATAATATAATATGATATCCCATAAAACTACAGTTATCCGAGCAGAGGCATGAAATGTTGTTAGTGCCATATACATATAATCAATTTTAGCCTGGTCTTGCATGAGTTCATGCTCCTTCGTGATTTTTGTAAACGTTTTAGTGTAATTGTGCACATCAAACCCATGCATTCATCCAAGCAGCGAATGAGGCATATTAAGGAAACGTCATTTCCTCTTTCCAACGCCTACTTCCAGATTCTTAATAGTTATTTCTCCATGCAGATTATAGTATTATTATAGTATATGTATTATGAAGCATGCAAGTTACAAAATACAGTGGTCACCGTTTTGAATGTCAGTGAGCCTGGAGTACCCAAATTGTACAAAAAGTACGGATCGGGATTGGTAACGCGGTTTGCTTTTTCATTATCACAGATTTGCCAGGAACCAAGAAACGACTCCGACTGCCAGACCAATATTAGAGAGTTTCTCAAAGGTTGTACTGCATTTCGCGTGGAGGTGAGTGTCAGTGTTTTGAACCTGTTGTCAGACTGTCCAGGCTATCATGCAAAAATTACAATCGTTACGAATTTAATATATTTAACGCTACACTTGACAAAACTAAGGGCATAGCTCCGTGGGTGTTCGGACAAGAAATACTCTTTAGTTTGTGAAATAAACATTATAGTTTGCTCCTCATTGTGTATATAGCCCACCTTATCATTTCGCACATGTATGAATATAGATGGGTGAAAAAAATACTCAAAACAACTGTTGTTACATTGAAGTGAGCATGACTCCTGCTGTCACTGCTTGCCCGGATTTACTCTACCTAGCTGCCATCTGTAGCCTGTGGGCCTGGTCTTCTGTTAAGAAATGTGTTGAGGTGACTCAGAGTCAGCGATTATCCTTTTCCCTGTTACAAATTAACGTTATTTTACAAACGTTTTGGGAGCTAATATCTTCACTTCAACCTGAATGCAGGGTGATTGTTCTTACTGAAAATATTAGTTAACTTAGCGAAGGGACTCTGCAAGTAGCCGTATCCCCCACCTGCCGTTCGTGCTGGAAGAGTGACAGATGGAGTTGAACATTTCCTCCCAATTAGCTATGCTCACGCGGTGACTGGGCCCAAACCAAGGTGCATGGCCAGGTCATGGAGCTGTTATCGGGTGGTTTAATGAATTCTGTAATGTCGTGAACTAATAACGCAGTTCTGTAATATGTCAAGGAACGTTGTCTCAGTACAGGGTCAACATTGAACATTGTTGTCTTGGGCTCGTTAAAGATTTGACATTAAGTCGTTTGTGGAGATGAGTGCTAGGCTACTGTTACCGAGCGAAAAATCCAGTAATCCCTATATATTCTTATACAAAAAGCCAAGCGTGATTTGTGTTTGTGTGTAGTTTGGGCTGGGTATTGGCATAGATGACCTGCTTTGAGTCGATTACAATTCACAAGCTAACAATTCGATTAAATTCAGTTAGGTTGAATTCCAATTCGATATCGGTAGGAATGAGATATGAAATACTATAGCAACTTTCCATGTTCTGAGAGATGTCTAAAAAGCTCTAAAGTGACCACAAATACAGAGTCCCTGTAAACACATTGTGAAAACTACTAAAGAAAAGGCTTAAATTACGACAGTCAGGCTATGCTTAAACATTTTGGCAATGAACCTAGAACATCAGAAAAAAGTCCCTGTAAAAAGTCCTATGACCCTTAAGGGGCTCTGTAGGATTTGGTATTGGATTCGTGTTTACATATTTTTGGGTCTTTATCATGTCATCACATTTCTTGGTCGTGTTATCACATTTGATCTGTCTCCACCATTATGTGACTATCTATAACTTGGACTGCTTATGCTTAAGAGGCAAGTGTCATGCCTGTCGAAGATTTCATAAAATATGTATGTATGCCTCCTCGCTCCCATTCTCAGAGCCTCGGCTTACTGTGGGCCTTGGTGTGGAGGTGTCATTTGTTGGTGTGGAGCTCTGCTGTCTCCCCACTCCCTGTCGTGCCTCTCCCACTGCTACTGTCCCAGTGCAGCAGTGAGGAGATTCACATTTCTCTCTCTTCTCTTTTTGGCCTTCTTCTGACTGCAAATGTAAGAGTGTTTCATACACATAGTCTCTTTAGCAAGTGGGTTAGTGCCACTCTAGGTATGAATGACAAAGCTGTGTGCCATTCAAACACATATAAGGATCTGGGTAGCATTTTATGAAAGGTGTGCCTTATTAAAGTTTTTTACGTTTCTACGCCTGTTTCCCAAACCATCTCTTAGGAGTTCCTCTAAGAGAAACTTTCCTACTTAAACCTTAAGAGGCTGAATCCATGTGTCATGTTTGTCATTCACATGGGTTTGAGCATGCGTGTGATGAGTTTGATGGGCCTAAGCCAGACTGGAGTGTAGGGGATTATTAGAAAGAACGTCAACAAGAAATACTAGGCAAGTCAAAATAAAAAATAATTTCCACATAAGGACTGGAGTAGGCAAGATGTTACTCATATATTTGTATTTGCAAGACATTAAAAATGAACGGCTATTTCATTTATACCTTTGTATTTTTCTTTTTATTTAATGAAGCACATCTTGGTATTACACTGCAGTCAGTGCATACGTCACGACACTAACACAACATTTTTAGGCTCTAAGACGTTTGTTTTGTATAGCCAAAAGTGCTCCAGACCAACCTTATGAAGGTATCTCTTACAGAAGGTATACTTAGCTAAGGTCGTTTCGTGAAACACCTCTAAACATTAAGGGACAGCTTAAGGTATAACTTCCGAATGACGCAGGGTTAAGAAGGCTTCGGGAAACGTAGCCCAGTTTCCTTAGCTCCAGAAGGTTTGGTTTCGTCAATCTGGCCCTTGTCAAGAGGACAATAAAAACAAAGTCAGAATTAGAGGCGGGTAATTGTCTGGAAGTTTGAGCTCACCAGACTGACAGAAACTCCTCAGACTGGCTTGTGGTGGTGCTACTGGATCAAACATTCTAACTGGTGTAGCCATTAACCATAAGGATGTCTTTGGCCATGCTAATAGCAACTTTATTCCTTTGTTAGTTAGCAGGGATAATGGTAGTAGGCCTAATTCAGTTAATGGCTAGCTAATTAGGTGTCTATTGAGTTAGCTGAAGCGAGGCTTGCAGTCACTTCATGTTTTCATTGTTATTACATGAACCTTTTTAAAACATTGTAGGTATTTACACCAGCGAGGCCTTGAGGGATAGGAGTCACAGGAGGTCTAGAAGGATCACCAATCGTTTTATTGTGTATGCTACATTTATAAGCTTCTAAACAGATGGATATGACAGTGATCTACATTGTAAACTGTGTTGTTATTAGATTGCTGTTAGATTCGATAGCTGGAGGATTAATATGTGATTACTGACTGTCGGGGTTTTAGCCTGGTGAACGAAAGTCAGACATGGGTCAAGCCTGTGTTGGAAACATATTGGAGTTGTTGGTCTTAAAGGAGACATGGATGATATGATGACACAGCTAAAAATGCCATTTGTGCCACCTTGCTTGTACTACGCATGTCCCTGTTCATGTTTCATGACAGACATATTCCTAATAGCTAGCCTAACTGAAGCATCCTTTGAGGCTGAAAAGGCATGCTGGTTCAAATGATAGTTCTGCCTGCAGTGATGTAATGAAATGAATCAGACAGTGTGTCTTCTCTGTCGTCATCGTTACTGGTACGTGTTCTCAACCCAGGTTTTAGTCTTCACTGGACAGGTGTAGGGATGCTCCTGAGACAGAACAAGGAGAGAATCATTTTCAAAATGATCTGGTAGAAAAGTAGAAGAAGTAGAAAAAGTGACCTCACTGCATTAGATTCTCACTCTATCTTTTACTAACAAAACTAGAGGGATGCTGGGAGGCAAATGACCAAAACTGTTTTTGTCTGTGTGTGTGTGTGTGTGTGTGTGTGTGTGTATGTGTGCGCGGCGCGCGCCTGCATGTTTGTGTGTGTAGAGGGGTGTTGAGAGAGAGGGCATGCAGGATTAGATTAGTGATTGCTCTCTGTGTGTGGACAGTAGCAGATTAGACTGATGATAATCTGATGCAGTCTGCCTCTAGGCCAAGGGAGGTCAGACGTGTGTGTGTGTGTGTGTTTGTGTGAGTGTGTGTTCATGCTTGTTTGTGTGAGGAGTAACACTATCATTTTGATGTGTCGTGTAGTGTAGTTGAAGTGGGCTGAGTGTTAATGATTTATTTTCAGTTACACTTGCCCTCAAAAGAGGACAGAGGGGAAATGAAGGGATGGCTTTCAACCATCTCACTCCATGTGCACACACACACACACACAAGCACCCACACACACACACACACACACACACACACACACACAAGCACACACGCACACACGCACGCACGCAAGCACACTTTGTGAAGCATTCCAATAGCAGGCTGCACTGTGTTTGGCATGTGCTCCTTCCTGATAGCCAGTGAGCCGTGCGCGAGTGGAAGATCTTGTTTGGATGTTGTTTGTAACCACCATATTTGCATATGCCCATTTTAATATAGAACTTCTGCTTGTTGGGCAGTAATGGCTGGCAATGGGTACCTTCAGAGGGATGCTCTGTGAAAGATCACAGTCCATAATAATGGCTGTGATGTCTAAGCAGGCTGTAGGCCCAAGTCCTGTACCAGAGCCCATCACTGCGTGCTTTTCGGCACTGACACATTAAAAAGAGTCTGTTCGACTGAAACCAAGGGCACAAGGTACTAAAGTCTACACGTTAAAGAGGGCACAGAATCATCAACATGTATCGTCATGTTTAGAAGACAATAGGTGCTATTTTTGGCACTGTTAACAGTGTACACTGTGGCTTGTGAGTGGTGTCTTGGTGTGTGTAGTTTGCATCTAAAGCTCACCAGGAAGTCTGCCAGGAAGCTGAGTTCACTGATTACTTGCTGGGATGCTTTCCCACAAGGGGATCATTGCTAGTGCTGGAGGGACTGAATTTTCTGTTCAGGGATGTATAAACTACATTTGGACATTTAAAGGTGGACTGAAATGAATTGCATTCCATGCGCTCTGCTATGTCTCACAATGAGGCCCTAATCTACTGTTAATGTTTGTAAATTGGCTTTTAGGATCATTGAGGGGCTTACACATAACATATGAATGTGTTCCTGTTCGGTTGGTTGGAGTCATTTGGAATGATTTGAGATTGTGAAGAGACATTGTCCTTGTGTTTGTCTTAATGTACGCCTCTTAGACAAGAATAAACGCTCTCTCTCTATCTCTTTGTTTTACAGACATTTGAGGTCAATGACCTGTTTCAGGGACAGAACTTCACCAAGGTGTTAAATTCCTTGGTGTCGTTGAATAACGCTACTGCAGGTAAAAACACTCTTCCTGTGTGTGTGTGTGTGTGTGTGTGTGTGTGTGTGTGTGTGTGTGTGTGTGTGTGTGTGTGTGTGTGTGTGTGTGTGTGTGTGTGTGTGTGTGTGTGTGTGTGTGTGTGTGTGTGTGTGTGTGTGTGCTTGGGCATATTTCAACGTTAGATGGCGCAAGATGAAACTGATTTTGTGTTTAAATGTGTGACATCCTGGGTGTTTTGGTGTTGACGGTGTCTTTCCCTCTACTCTGTGGTCTGTTTCCCTTCTCTCCCTCCCCCCCTCTCTCTCTCTATGTAGAGATTGGACTGGTTGGAGACTCCGTATGCAGGCATCACTCCTCCACCCATCGGATAAAGTCCTTCGAGTCGCTCTCCTCCCAAACCTCCCACAGCCGCTCCTCAAGACTCCTGCACAATCAGTATCGAAGTCTGGTGAGCGTGAGAAGACCATTGTCAAAAACCAGACTCCAGTCTCCCAGTCTCGGATGAGTAGTGATTTAGAACCAGTACGACAGATCATGACACTTAGGCAGAGGAATGAACTGATAAGAGTTTGGAAGAGATATGGGTAGAAATGACCATAAAGAACATTTAAAACCATCCAGAAAAGATAACGATGGAATGCAGTGCTAAAGTAAAAAAACGAGTAAGGTTCAGGTGCATCATAAATTGAAAGCCAATAGAAAGAAGAAGAACCTCTTCCTGAAGTCCTGTCTCAAGTGATTGTGAGATCCATACTGTAGATAGGAATAAGTGGTCATCCCTGATGAGTTATATAGTCAGCCCAGGCAGTACAAGAGTCAGCATGCTGTCCAGCTGTTCAGTGTGATATTCAACACAATGCATGCTGGCATGCTTTAGTGATATCATAAGACGTCATCACATTTGGTACAGCATTCTAGAGGCAGTATTTGCAGTGTGAAGACTGTGACACTAGTAGGTTGAAGTATACTCTAAAACGGGGAACAAACATACTAATGAAAATGTGTATCTGTACTGTAAGTCTCTTTGGATAAAAGTGTCTGTTAAATGAATAAATAGTGTAAATAGATTTTATGTTCTCTTGACCCTGAGCCAGTGCCTTCAAACTAGGGGTGGGAATATCTTGGCACCTCACGATTCGATTCGATTCCGATTCAGTGGTCAACGATTCGATTCTAAACCGATTATCGATTCTAAACCGATTATCGATTCTAAACCGATTATCGATTATCAATTCTAAACCGATAAAACGATTATCGATGCATGCCGATTTTTAAAACATTTGAGTTTGCTACTCAGAGTCTCAAATCACTTGCTACTTTGTGTTTGATAATTAAAGAAAATCAACAGATGAATTACCTTCTCTATTTTTTATTAGAGAAAAAGCTTTCCCTTGTCACAATTATGACTTTCAATGAACAATGCAATAATCGATGCAGCTTGCATTTCAACACAAAATGGATGTGTAAAAAAAAAAAAAAAAAAGTGGTATTCTTTTTATTAAAAAATCGATTATGAACTTTTCTGAATCGAGACAGAATCGTTCTAGAGAGAATCGAGAGAAATCGAAAAATCGATTTTTTTTTTCCCACCCCTACTTCAAACTGTAAGTCTCTTTGGATAAAAATGAATAAAGACCCTGAGCCGCCAGTGCCTTCAAAACGTACATGCACATGTGCAGTAAACACAAGCACAAGTCCACGCGGATACAAAATGTTGGTGCTGCAGGGACAGTCCACACAGTCCATCCTGGTGATGAAATTTGCATGTTGCAAACCGCATGCAGACCTAAACGTTGCCGCGTCCGCGGGAGTATACCGCAGCTGTATGACAGAACTGGCTGTAATGCCATTAATTAATTAATTAATTAATTAAGGAATGAATGAATGAAATTAAGTCAGTTGAATGTCTGACCTCTCCCTCCGTCGTCCCTCTAGGACATGTCTGAGAGCGGGGGCCAGTGTTTGGTGGTGAAGGCGCGCTTCAACTTCGAGCAGACCAATGAGGACGAGCTCTCCTTCTGCAAGGGTGACATCATCCAGGTCATGCGCCCAGAAGAGGGGGGCTGGTGGGAGGGGATGCTCAACGGCAAGAGCGGCTGGTTCCCCAGCAACTATGTGCGCGAGGTCAAAGGTACTGCCATGTGTCTCTCGTCATAGGTCTGTGTGTCTGTCTGTGTGTGTGTGTGTGTGTGTGTGTGGGTGGGTGGGGCCGTGTGGTGTTACTGTGTTGCATCTGTGTGGAGTGTTTGTGTGTGTGTGTCTAGTAGTCTGTATGTTTCATTTTTTTTTTTTTTCTTGATGCATTTTTGTGGGTGTATGTGCACGTTTAGGATCTTTGCTGGGATTCATCCTTGTGCAAACTTAAGGAGATAACTTATACTAAAATAAAATATAATGATGATATCAAACCTACCTAGTCTCTCCCAGAACTCCCTCTTTTTGCTGTAAAAAGGTATTCACTATGGAACTGTTGTGAAATTAACTGTGTAGTAGTAGCTTTTTGCTTATTTTTGAAAATGAATGTTGGAACACAAGAAAACTAGTCTGTCCTTTATAGAGAAGATCAGATAGGAAGAGAATCTAAGCAAGCCATTTCCTGTTTGTGTTTTTGGTGGGCTGCTCTTTGATGCCTTAGTGCTCGGATTACTCTTTGGAGTGTCTGCTTTCTGTTGACAGAATTTGCTCCCAAATGTTGTGATTTATTTAAAATCTTATATTTCATTTTTAAAATCTTGTATTTCACTGTTGAGTGCAGATACGGTTGGAGTTTTACTCTTATTTGTGGTAGAGCAAGACAGTATTTAGGCCAGCCATCCAAAGAATTTTGAGAGAGAAAGAGAGAGAAAGAGAGAGAGCGAGAGATGGGCGGCCCCAAGCTGTCATGAGTGCACACCCCAATCCATTAAAAGGATGACTTAATTTGAAAGGGAAAAAGTTATTGACCAAAAGGACTGGTGCCAAGACTGAATTAATTCAGGCCAGCTTGGCTTAAATTTAGAGCCAGTAGTATGACCTCATATTAAACCATTAGAATATTAAACAGCATGGGATGTTTTAAAGTTTCTACTCCTCACTCACAGATCCTGACTCTGTTGTGGCTAGTATGGAAAATATAGAAGGGGGGGTTGATTCAAACCAAACAGCTGTGTGTATTGTGGGCTATTTGTTATTTGTGTGTGTGTGTGTGTGTGTGTGTGTGTGTGTGTGTGTGTGTGTGTGTGTGTGTGTGTGTGTGTGTGTGTGTGTGTGTGTGTGTGTGTGTGTGAGTGAGTGAGTGCACGCATGTGTGTTTGCATATCCATGTGGGAGTCTATCTGTGTGTGTGTCTGTGTGTTGGGCGGACAACAGGTCACTTGGGTTGGAAAAGCAGGAAGGAAACGCTCCACTGCGCACAAAGACAGGAAACAGCCGGACCAGGGGAATGCAGCTTCCTCTCCCATCCCTGAATATTCCCCAAATACTCTCCAGCTATTGTCACCCGCCTCATTGTGCCCATTCAATCACGTACCCTTAACATCTCCTCCATCTAAATGACCAATGCAGAAGTGCAGCACCGTGGAGCTGTGCATAGATATGGACAGACACGGTCACATTCAGAAGGACGAGGCCCAATCGCTGGCTCCCTCTTTCATTTGGGAAGAGCCTGTGCCTCAGGTTAGAGGGATAAAGTGGAGCAGCCGGAGATCTCATTTCTCCTCAGTGCACACAAACAACGCTGCCGGATCCTTCCTGAATAAATAGTAGATGTTATTTTCTCCCGTCTCCTGCTCCCCCATTAAGGCCTTCCAGCAGGGTTCGACTTGCAGTGTTCCATCTAATGGAGATAAAATGGAGTCCAGATGTTCATTCGAGTGTTTGACCCAATTTCATTGTTTCTTTTCCTCTCTCTCTCTCCTTCTCTCTTGGTCTCTACCAGACAAATCCGTTTCTCCCAAGTCAGGGACCCTCAAGAGCCCCCCCAAAGGACCTGACACCACTTCCATTAACAAGACCTACTACAATGTGGTGAGTGAGATGATTGTGTGTGTGTGTTTGTGCAAAACTTTTTTCCACTGGGTCCTCGGTGAAAGCTGCCTAATGGCAAGACGCATAGTGCCCTCTACTGCTCCCTTTGCTTCACACACAGCTAGAGAAACAAACACACACACACACACACACACACACACACACACACACACACACACACACGCACACACACACGCACACACACACACACACACACACATAAATACACACAGAGGGCGAACCAGAGCTAGCTACCTCTGTGCAGTATGTAGCAATCCTAATAAGTACTTTCTATATGTCTATATAAGGACATACATTAGGGATGCAACAATACAGTGGGCCACAGCTCAGTATGCATCATGGTGTTTGGAACACAGTAACGATATTGTTTCGGTATGTTTATATTTTAGAAAAAAAATGAATAAACAATGAACTATTTATTTTGCCTATAGCAAATAAAACTAACTATTCAGAAAAAGGGCACCATGACTGACTATGCCTGGTTTCTGTCTCTACTACAGTGAGGTAGCTTTCACTTGCTCTGGAGGTGCAGTTATCAGTGGAGAGAGATAGATAGGGTCAATGTGTTTTCAATTTCTCCCTGTGATGTTTCATAGACGCTTGCTGTGGAAAAATGTGTGCGGCAAGCTATTTGGTAATGCGGTTCTTTTTTCTTCTTCATAAAAAGACATAATCCCAATCAGTAACCGCTGAATAGGGCTGAACTTCTTTGACTGTAAATATTCCGACTGCTTTCGTTATTATCTCTGCCAAGGAGGTTATGTTTTTTTGTGCCGTTTGTCAGTTTGTCTGTCTGTAAGCAGGATTAAGCAAAAACTACTGGCTCCATTGGTGCAAAGGTGTTTCATGGGCCAAGGCATGGGCCAAGGCATGGGCCAAGGGCATGGGCCAAGGAATAACCCATTCAATTTTGGAGCAGATCCGACTCACGGGGCGGCTCAACTAATTTTGTTTCACTTTCGCTAACATTGCAAGATGTGGCATTAGGCCTTGGCAGAGGTCTGTGCTCTCCGAGTGCCCTTCTATTATTTATTTATTTATTTATTTATTTATGTATTTATTTATTGTCACAAATTATTGTTTGAAGGCAACAGTTTTACTAACGAGTGGACTTACGAGTGGACTACTAACGAGTGGTGACATAAATGTAACATCATGTTAGAAGTACTTTTTAGAAGTACAGTTTACAGTATTCTTACCGTCGTCATCGTATTGAACGCTGAATCTCATGTTTCCTCACAGCGGATTTAAAAAAAACGGCAGTGCCTCTTCAAATTTGCTTCTCTATGTCTAGCTAGCCTTCTGTTCCAGAGATGTTCTGTGGATCTGAATTTACAACATTCAGTCTGCAGCTCAATAAGCACGTTTTGGACGATAACAGGCAAATCGTAATATTCATGTATTGAACTGTATGGGTCATACCAAACGATTCGACATAATACCATGTACTGTTGCATCACTAACATACATACAGGACACAGTAAACAAAACATACATCAATACATATAAGATACTATGACTCAGTGTCCAATGGCATATATAAAGTAGATTAAAACACATTAAATACTATAACTCAGCGTCCAATAGCATATATAAAACCTAAATAAGTACATGTGAGTGTGAGTGTGTGTGTGTAACACCTGACCTAAATCAGCTCTCCCACCAGCGGACTTCAGCACTGCTTTAGGCCTGTGTCCTCTGCCTTGCCTTGTCTGTGTGTGTGCATGCATGCGTGTGGTGTGTGTGTCTCTGTGTGTGTGTGTCTGTGTGTGTGTGTGTGTGGTGTGGGGGAGAGGCCATGAGTGAGTTATATAGGTCGTTTCTTCCGTCTCACTGGACATGTGGACAGCTGTGCCGGAGGCTGTGTGTTGTCTGGCTGCACTGGCCTCTCTCGTGGTTCGTGTTCGCTCACTGTCTGCTTCTTCCTCTCACTCTGTGTCATCTATCAGTATTTTATCTTCTTCTTCCTCTCACTCTGTGGAATCTATCATTATTTTATCTCCTTCTTCCCTCTTTCTTTCCTTTTCTTCTTTATCTCCGCCCATCCCACCTGGCCCCAATCCAACAGCTATGTCAGCGTTCATCTTTCTATCCCTTCTCCTTTCACCATCCCTCATCCCACACTCTCTCAATCCCTCCCTCCATCCATCTCTCTGTAAGAATGTTCCAGAGATGTTTACTCTCGATCGGGTTTCTCCACTCCTGCTGTCTCTGACAGAGACCTGCTGTAGTAGTGTTTCATTCGTCTAAAGAGACATCAGCAGGGTTTCTGTTTGACTTGACTTGTGCTGGAGAACAGGTCTCACAGCTCCCATGGTGTGTGTGTGTGTGTGTGTGTGTGTGTGTGTGTGTGTGTGTGTGTGTGTGTGTGTGTGTGTGTGTGTGTGTGTGTGTGTGTGTGTGTGTGTGTGTGTGTGTGTGTGTGTGTGAGTGTGTGTGTGTGAAGGTATTTCAGTTCATGTTTTTATTTGACACACGCACAATGCACAGAGGAATGTGACCTGGTGAAGCAGTACAGTGAAAAATAGTAGAATAAAAAAATGAAGTTGAATGTGAGAGTAAAAGGACGAGAGATATATTTGTACTGTATGTACATATACTAAAACATACATTTTTATCACACATTTAGGTATGCTCAGCAGAAAATCAGATCAAGCTATTCACAGGCGCAGATGGAATAAATACAATAGCACAAAGATGGAGATGTGAAGGAATTAACAGCAGTGCAGTCTGCTGTTGTAGTTATAGTATATATGTTTTTTCCCCTGTATACTCTAATCAATCCAGCCTGCAGGAGAGGCAGTAAAGTTAGGAGTTGGAGCAAGCAGGAGTTGTGTTCCATAGGTGATGGGAGAGGCTACCCCCCGTGCTCTTGCATTGATTCAGTCCTTAATGGAGCCTCATCAAAGTTAAAGGCAGCAGAAGTCAGTTGGGTTGAACAGACTAGCCTCATTCTGTCACCGGACCGAGAGAAGAGTTGGTATGGAGGGAAGAGAAAGCGAGAGAGGGAGGAGAGGGAGGAAATCAAAGATGAGGATTCTGCCGTTTCAGCGAAGCCCTTATGTCATTATAGATGGAGGGAGGGAGGGAGAGAAAGAGAGAGAGAGAGAGAGAGAGAGAGAGAGAGATGGGAGGGGGTGAGGCTGCCTGCCTGCCTGCAGTCGAGGGGGCTGTAGCTTACTCTGCTCTTCATGTAATTGCCCTGTCAGTCATACAGAAGGAATTCAAGTCAACCTCCTCCTCCCCCACTCCTCTTGTTGGTCTGTACAGTTCAATTCTTTTTCTCATTTCAAAAAGGCATGGCTCAAGCAGATATGGCTGGCCCAGTGTGGGTGCACTCGTGGCTCTGAGAGAAAAAGAGCTGCAGTGTTGTGGGCCGGTTGTGTCCTGTGATAGACTGTGAGACGCTGTCCCTCAGTTATGTCTCAGTTATGTCTCAGTTATGTCTCAGTTATGTCTCATTAATGGGAGGTGACCCTGTCCACTCACTCGGCTCCTGGCGCTCTGCTTCACAGGTGCTACAGAACATTCTGGAGACGGAGACAGAATACTCCAAGGAGCTCCAGAGCCTGCTGTCCTCTTACCTACGCCCACTTCAGTCCTCAGAGAAGTAAGTTGTGTGTGTGTGTGTGTGTGTGTGTGTGTGTGTGTGTGTGTGTGTGCGTGTTTGTGTTTGTGTGCGTGCGTGCGTGTGTGTGTGTGTGCGTGCGTGTGTGTGCGTGCGTGTGTGTGCGTGTCAGACTGTCTGGGTGGGGGAGGGGCTTGCAAAGAGCAGACTCAGCAATAGCCACACGAATACATTTGATTCCCACAGCCATCAGTGCCTCATCTTCTCATCTCTCCTTCTGCCTCTCTCCATCCTCTCATCCTCTCATCTCTCCGTCTGCCTCTTCCTCTCTTCCTCTCTTCCTCTCATCCTCTCTTCCTCTCCTCTCTCCATCTGTCTCCTCCTCTCAGGCTGAACCCTGCTGATCTCAGTCATATCATGGGAAACATAGAGGACATCTGCACCTTCCAGCAGATGCTGGTCCAGTCACTGGAGGAATGCACCAGGCAAGAGACACACATGTGCACGTGCTTCACACACAAACGCATTCAGGCCGCCTGCACACGTCCCCTTCAGCCTCACGGGAACACAGTGACATCTAGTGGCTGCTGTTGACATTGAAGGAAAAGGGACTGTGCTCGAGTTGTTAGAGGGCTCTTGTACTTTGAACTGGTAGTAGAGGGTCTTGAGGGAAATGAATTGTGTTGTGTGTTTGCGTGTGTGTTCTTAGACTTCCAGAAAGCCAGCAGAGGATAGGGGGCTTCTTCCTGAACCAGATGGCCCAGTTGAGCAGTCTGTATGTGGCCTACTGCTCCAACCACCCCTCCGCCGTCAGCGTGCTCACCCAGCACAGGTGCACACTTCAACCACACCATCTCTATATCATTGGAACCTAGAAGAGAATACATATGGGTGTTGGAAATGTTAGCCTGTCCTGTTAGCATTAATTAACCTGAGAGCCTCTGGTATGTTCTGTGTGTGTGTGTGCATGTATATGCATGTGTGTGTGTGTAGTGAAGAGTTGGGTGAGTTCATGGAGTCCAAGGGGGCCAACAGTCCAGGCATCCTCACCTTGACGACAGGCCTCAGTAAGCCCTTCATGCGACTGGACAGATACCCCACCCTCCTGAAAGAGCTAGAGAGACATGTGGAGGTGAGGCACAGCTCGTGTGTGTGTGTGTGTGTGTGTGTGTGTGTGTGTGTGAGTGTGTGTGTGTGAGTGCACACACGTGTGCGTGCGGGCCTCTTGGGATCGTGTTTGTGAACCTGTTTGTGGCTGTGTGTAAGTTATTGTATGTGTGTTTGTGTGTGGACCTTAATCATCTCTTGTTTTTAACAGGACCAACACCCAGATCACCTGGACCTACATAAGAGTATGACTGCCTTCAAAGGCCTCACTGTAAGTCAACATGGCCGCAGCCCCCACATGTAGGCATCCACATCCACATATCTTCCTTTTCAGTGCACATACAAAGCCCACACTGCTCTCTTGCTGGGAAATTGAAAAGATATGGGATGCTTAGTCATTTTTCAATTTATAAAAGAAAGGAAAGCTTTTTCTAAAGGTCAATTTAAGGTACCTCATTCATATTTTTTTTTTACCTTGACATTAATGAATACACAAAGTTCAAATCAAATAAGGCAGTATATTCCTGCTGTACAGTAAGATTTACCAAATGAACACCATGTGAATGGCCTTCTCTCTGTTCGACTCGTGTCTTTAAACGACATTTAAACGCCTGTGAAAAGGGGCCATGCACAGGACAGGCACATGTGAGCACACACAGTGTGTGTGGCTCAGCATATTTCAAGAGGCTACTCGAATGCCCGTGGCTTAAATCTGGTGACCAAGGGCAGCCTGATGAATGTTCCACCTTGAGTTCAGATGGAGTGTGTTCCTGACAGCCCCTCAGCACCCCTGGTCTCTCAGCCCCTCGGCACCCCTGGTCTCTCGGCACCCCTGGTCTCTTAACACCCCTGGTCTCTTAACACTCCTGGTCTCTCAATAGTCTCTCAGCACCCCTGGTCACTCAGCACCCCTGGTCTTTCAGCACCCCTGGTCTCTTAACACCCCTGGTCTCTCAGCACCCCTGGTCTCTCAGCACCCCTGATCTCTCAGCATTCTTGAAAGGGGTGGCCCTTCTGCCTTGAAAGGGTCCAGAATGGTGACTACCTAAAGAAGCGGTCTCCTCCTAATGACAGAAGAGCCCTATGGCCCAGTGAAACAGGAACCATTAGTTCTCCTCCTGTGTTCATGTGTGGTGTGTGGGCTCTCCCTGTGTTCATGTGTGGTCTCTCCCTGTGTTCATGTGTGGTGTGTGGGCTCTCCCTGTGTTCATGTGTGGTGTGTGGTGTGTGGGCTCTCCCTGTGTTCATGTGTGGTGTGTGGTGTGTGGTGTGTGGGCTCTCCCTGTGTTCATGTGTGGTGTGTGGACTCTCCCTGCTGGACTCTGTGTTCATGTGTGGTGGTGTGTGGGCTCTCCCTGTGTTCATGTGTGGTCTCTCCCTGTGTTCATGTGTGGTGTGTGGACTCTCCCTGCTGGACTCTGTGTTCATGTGTGGTGGTGTGTGGGCTCTCCCTGTGTTCATGTGTTCATGTGTGGTGTGTGGGCTCTCCCTGTGTTCATGTGGTGTGTGGGCTCTCCCTGTGTTCATGTGTTCATGTGTGGTGTGTGGGCTCTCCCTGTGTTCATGTGTTCATGTGTGGTGTGTGGGCTCTCCCTGCAGGACTCCTGAGGCACATCACAGTCCATTTAATGACGCCCAGTGAGTGGCCCTGCTGCCTGAGCCCATAGTCCCTCTTAAGTCAAGCCTCTCTTTTCTTTCCTACTCGTACTCTATTCTCTCCATCTTCCCGCCCTCTATTACTCTGTTTAATGCTCCACCTCCCCTTAGATGATCTGTCCATCCCCGTACCCCTTCTCCCTTCCCCGTATGATGACATTGTGCTGCTGACCAATGGGGGTGAAGACGGGTGAATAGAGAGGACTAGCAGGGGCTCTGGCCGTGACTTCTATAGTGTGACAGGAGCGTGTGCACCGTGCTCGTGTAAGGGGACCGCCACAGGACTGAAGTGAACATCCTGACCTACAGTGTTTTTGTTTAGATTTGTTTTTGTGTGGGTGTGTGTGTGTGTTAATATGGTGTATTTTTGTATGTATGTATGTATGTATGTATGTATGCATGCATGTATGTATGTATGTATGTATGTATGTATGTATGTATGTATGTATGTATGTATGTATGTATGTATGTATGTATGTATGTATGTATGTATGTATGTATGTATGTATGTATGTATGTATGTATGTACTGACTGAAGGTGGTGCTGAGGCAGGATGTGTTGTTGGGAAGCAGGATGTGTTGTTAGGAATCAGGTTGTGTTGTCAGGGCGATGGATTGTCCTGTTGTGTTCCTGCCTCCACGTCAGCCCACATACAAAGGCAGTGCGGCTGTGGAGACAGGCACATGGTGTTTGGCAGAGGAGTGTGTGTGTGTGTGTGTGTGTGTGGGAGCGAGAGAGTGATGGTATTAAGCCCATGGACTGGGTTGGGCTGTGGACTCATTGGCTAAACCCCACCCTGGGCACGCACAAAACCCTCTTTTCTCTCTCTTTTTCTCTCTCCACCTCTGTCTTTCCTGCTCTCATTGTTCCCCCACATGTGGCTCTGTTTATCAGTGGCTCTCAGAGAAAGCAGCTTGCTGAGATTTAGGGGGATGGCAAGGGCCTGCTGTTCCTTAAGGGAGTTCATGCATCGCACACAGTCTGTGGCACTATTATTGGATTCTTTTTTTCCTGGGGTTCATTCTCTCTCTCTCTCTCTCTCTCTCTCTCTCTCTCTCACAGGCACACACACACACACACACACACACACACACACACACAAACAGACTCACACACACACACACACACACAAATAGACTCACACGCACACAGACATGTACACACACACACTCTCTTTTTCTCTATCCATCGCTTTCCCTTTTTCTCCTCTCTCTATTTGTTGCTCTATTTCTTTTTGTCTCTCCTCCATTTGATGAGAATTCGGTTGGTTGGTCCTTAGATGTAAGCTAATTCAGCAAGCTAATTACATCAATTCTCAGACGGGCTGTGTCGTGCCGGGCATTGGAGTGCCTTATGTTGGGGTAGCCATGAATGTGCTTGTATTAGTGGAGCTGCTCAACTGTGTGTGTGTGTGTTGGTTGGGGGGGATGGTAGGGTTACTTCACGAGGAGAATGGAAATAAGGAGCCACCGAACGGGTTATTAGCTAGATGCCAAAAAAACAGGCAGGGTTATATGGAGACTCTGTGGCTATCATGTATTGGAAATTGTATTCTGACTCTCTCTCTCTGTGTGTGTGTGTGTGTGTGTGTGTGTGTGTGTGTGTGTGTGTGTGTGTGTGTGTGTGTGTGTGTGTGCACCATAGACGCAGTGCCAGGAGGTGCGGAAGAGGAAGGAGCTGGAGCTGCAGATTCTGACGGAGACGATCCGCTGCTGGGAGGGGGAGGACATTAGGACCCTGGGGAGCGTGCTCTACATGTCCCACGTGTCCATCCTCAGCCCTGGCAGTGAGGTGAGGGCGCCACCCTGGTTGGCCAGCCCTGCTGCCAGCTCAGGAGCTTAGACATGCTGTACACTGGGGCTCTGCACTTCTGTTCAGTCAGGTTACCTAACTGGGCTCTATGAGGTGGACTGGACTGGACTGAAGTCATGTGTACATCCTTTTTGAATGAGACTGATGAGCGTTCCCCTTACTCTTGTCTCTAACTATGGATCTCATCACTAAGTTAGTGATGGGGCCACATATTTGATAGCTATATTTAATTTGACGATTCTACAAATTGTTTCACCTTTTCACCTCTGATTACTCCTCTGTTGGCCCTCGTAATAACATGCCCATAACGTGGCAGTGTGGTTTATGGTGCCATATAGCAGTAAAATCATATTTTATTTATGTATCTCTCTCTCTCTCTCTGTCCTCCTTTCATTCCCAGGAGAAACAGGAGCGATACCTCCTGCTGTTCCCTCATATTCTCCTCATGCTCTCTGCCAGCTCCAGGATGAGTGGCTTCATCTACCAGGTCTGTCACACACGCACACACACACACACACACACACACACACACATACACACGCACGTGCACACACATACACACATACACACATACACACACACACACACACATACACAGACACGCACACACACACACACACACACACTCACATACACAGACACATACACACGCACACATACACACACAGACATACACAAACACGCACACGCACGCACACACACAGCTCATTCTTTTGTTTAAAAAACGGGCAGTAAAATAAGAGGTGGACAAACCCATTGCGTGTAAAGCCCATTGCTTGTTTAAGCTCAGCAGTTTGATGCCATGTGGAACATCAATTGCTTCTGTGTCTAACCTAGCACGCACACACACACACACACACACACACACTCGCACACACACACACACAAACACAAACACACCTGAAAACCCCCTCTGTCTCCTCATCTCCATATTTTATCCCCCCTCTCTCTCTCTCTCTCGCTCTCTCTCTCTCTCTCTCTCTCTCTCTCTCTCTGCCTTCTCTCCCTCACTGTTCTGAAAGGGCTTGTGTCTCTCCACACCTTTGGGACCTGTGTGGGGCTTAAGCACTTACGCAGATTAGATCTCCTCAGACTGTGGCATCCTCCTGCCCGTGCCTGTGTGTGTTTTGTGTCATCATTTGTGTTGTGAGGGAGTGGTGGGGGCCCAGCGTCTTTGTTAAATCTCTGAATGGGGGACATTTAAGCCCCTCTCCGATGGCCTGCCTGTTGTGTGGCGGCCCTCCACGCTCCTGCAGACTCTCATGTGCCGTGTGTCCGCAGGGGAAGATGCCTCTGACGGGCATGATCCTCAACAGGCTGGAGGACGGCGAGCAGCTCAAAAACACCTTTGAAATATCAGGTATCACACTTGCCTCTAAAGAACTGCCCAGGCTTCATGAAGTATAAGCCCCTCAAAATATCCCCAGTATTTGACTAAAATGGTATACTATACTATATATGTATATATACTCAATGTGTGTATATATTTATATGTGTGTGTGTGTGTGTCTCCACAGGGACTATGATTGACAGGATTCAGGTGGTGTGTAACAGCCCGCATGATCTGCAGGAGTGGGTGGAGCACCTGCACAAACAGACCAAACGCACATCTGTGGGTGCAACCAGCATCAAGCCACAGTCGGTGCCCTGCCACACGGTCAGTTGTTACACACACACACACACACACACACACACACACACACACACACACACACACACACACACTCTTCTCACACACACACACACTCTTCTCACACACACACACACACTCCTCTCCACACACATATGTATGCATACATGAGGACCTTTAAACATCACTTTAAAGAGAAATACTTTTTCTTCCCAGCTCCCGTCCCACCCGGTCACCCCATCCAGACATTCAGAGAACCGTGGGACTCTGGGGTCCCCCGCTTACCACACCCTGCCCCACCACTCCACCCACGGGGCTCCCTTCAGCTCCATGATGTGGGGGCCGCTGGAGCCGCCCAAAACACAGAAGCCCTGGAGCCTGAGCTGCCTGCGCCCCGCGCCCCCCCTACGGCCATCGGCAGCTCTCTCCTACAAAGAGGTGAGAATCAGTCACTGCTCACCCACGGAGAGCTGGCCCTGAGGATCACTGGCCATTAGAATATGGGATTTCTGTCATGGAGGAACACCGCTAATAAAGTGTGAAAGTCCATGATGAGGTAATGAGGTAATCGGTTTCCCGTCTTATCCGCAGGACCTCAGCAAAAGCCCCAAGAGCATGAGGAAGCTGCGACTGCGCAAACCTGAACGGAAGCCGTCGGATGAGGAATTTGGTGTCAGGAAAAGTAAGTCACCTCACCTCCTTTCTGGCTCCTATTCAGAAACACTTTAGAGCTATGTGCAGGTCTGGCTAGCTGTCAGCTAGCGAGCTCAATGATTTCATCCTCCCCACTTCACGCAGATTAGCGGCGGTGTGTCACTCCATTCGTCAATCCCTACCTCCTCTCCTTTTTGCTGAATTTGTCCAAGATGTCGGAGGCTAAAGGCTACACATTGCATGAAAACATTTATCTGAGTTGAAAGAAAGGCAACCATAAGTGTCCCCATCATCGTTAATTACCAGGTTGAGGTACAAAGTATGATGAGAAGAGCGGCCAGACTGACGCTAGCTGGTTAGCATGCTAACTTTAGTGGATATCTCAGCAACACAGTACATAGGTCTGTATGTCACAACTGTTATGTCTTCACATTCTGTTTATATTTTGAATGCCTTAAACTAAAATTCTTGCATATAGCAGCTTGAAGTCTACTTCAGCCAATATAAAAGGATACAAGGTTGCACTGTTTTCTGTGGTCCCATATGATAGCAGTGTCATATCAAAAGCCCAGTCTAATAGGGAAGTCGCGATTATAATTTGAAATGCAAGAATGTCTTGTTTGCGCGGTCTTCGCAGAGCAGCAATTTCCTGTGTATTCACCTTCTTCCACTTGTGTGTGCGCAGGTACGGCGGCTCTAGAGGAAGATGCTCAGATCCTGAAGGTGATCGAGGCCTACTGCACCAGTGCCAAAACACGACAGACACTCAACTCCAGTAAGAGACATAAACTCATTTTGTCTAAAGCATTCTGAGCTTTCCAAAGCACTGTTCTACATGGTAACACAAAAGTAACACAAACAATGAAATATTGATAGTAGACAAGAATAGTAGATAGAAGTCAATTTAGTCACTTGGCGCCACTATGAATATATTGCCATTTTCTGCCAGCCTAAAGGAATAGTTCAGCCAAAGTGACAGTAATACGGTTTTCGTATTTGCATCTCATACAGTAGACCAGACATGTCAGGTGCAGAATTATTGGGTGTTAATTGTTTTTAGGTTGCTAGAAATTACTGGATTTTAATACAATTGATATTAGCAAGGTTTTAAATATGTTCACAACTTTACACCCTTGTGTCAAATTGCATTGCATTTGGACTATAACTTAACTTACTGTCATCATTGCTGTACTGTGTCTTTGCAGAATTGTGTGTAAAGCTTTAGCATATATATGGTAATGCTACTTGTTAGCAGGATTAGCATGCTAACAATGCCAGGTCCATGTAAAGTATGTAGAATATCCGTGTCAACTTGGCAGAACTATAGGCTGTACTGCTGCATGGGAGCTAGACCATTAGTGTCTCTTGAGTATTCATTTACTCTTGGCAAAGAAGTTCATGGTGCGTGCTCTTGGTGAAACAGTGAAACTTCTTTTCCTTTCACACTCACAAGACAACACTGCAATGCAAGGACGTTTGCGTGGGGAGTAAGATGGAGGATGTGGCAGCCAAGCCACCAGCTGACCGTTCCGTGACAGTGATGGACACAGATAGAGTAGAGGAGAGAGACACAAATGACAACCCTGGGATGGTTTTATTCACAGTGGCAAAGGTTGCCCATGCAAAACTGAAAACCCCATTCCTTAGCCAACAGGCTCAGTTCAGCGTTGCACACATTTATTTGTTTTAGTTGATATATTGTCTTTAATGTGTATAGTACTAATGACTGTAGTATTAAGAGTGAAGAGTGGAGAGCTCATTTTTACTGCAGAACATCAAACATGTCAGCAAAACCTCTCTCTCAACTCCTCACCGAACATCGAACATTCAGATGTCTTTATGACCCTGGTGATTACTGTGTAAGGTCAGAATTCAGTTGCATCTGGTAAATCTATTTGCCATTCCACATTGTGACATAAGGCGTGTCCAACTGTGTCATTCTGCACTGTGCACAAACACATTGCCACGGGCGACTGTTTTTCTCCACTGATGTTGAAAGTAGGACATGATTATTCCATATCCTTAAACTCTGATTGGACCATGCAGAATGAAATGTGTCAGATATCTCTATGGATGCAGGAATACCTTTCCCTCTTGCCTTTGCTAATGATCCTGAAACATCCGTGTGTTTTCTAACAATGTGCTCTCTCTCTTTCTCTTTCCCCCTTTCACTCACTCTTTTGTTCCTCCTCCTCCTCTTTTCTATTATTTCATGTTTCTTTCTTCTCTCCTTTGTTCCTTTTCTCTGCACTCCCTTTTTTGTCCCTCAAAACCTTTGATTGATTTCTCTTCTCCCCCTGCCTTTATCCTCCATTTTGTAAATATTATTTTTCGTTTCGTCCCCGCACCCATCTGCCCCTCCCTCCTTCCCGTTTGTATGATTTGACCCTTGACCCCCACCCCATCCCAGCATGGCAGGGGACTGATTTGATGCATAATCATGTGCTGGTGGAGGTCAACCAGTCAGGCGTGGACGCTGTGGGTGTCCAGAGCGGTGGTTCTCGCACGGAACCGTGCTCTGACCTCTCTGAAGATTCGGACTATGACAGTATATGGACAGCCCATAGTTACAGAATGGGTTCCATCTCTCGTAAGAGCTGCTGCTCGTCCATCTCCCATCAGAACTAAAGCGCTACCCCTCGTCCTTCTGCTTTCAGTTTACACTCCAGTAGACCGTGTTACCTTTTTTTATTTTTGTCTGTAGTCCCAGTTACTGTGACTTTTTGTTTATATATCTACTTTTTTGTTGAAGTCTCCCATCAGCCAGACTGCTTGTTGTCTTACATGCTTTCACCTGTGTGTGTTTCCATAGGTAGTTCCATTCTCTTGCTGTCTAGACTGTGGGGACTGTGTTGTCTAGCCTCTCTGTGTGTTTTGTGTTGTGGGTGGAGGGGTGGCATTTTTTCTGATATTCAGAAAGCATGTTGTCATGTTTTGTGGAAGATCTTTTACACATGTCTCTGTCATTCTTTGCCTATCTTTATGCTCAGCATAAGATTGCACCCTTTTAAGGTTTCATGGTTTAAGGATCTTTATTCACCCTGTACTGCATTGTGTCTTCACAGGGTCTTTAAGTATTTAAGTGAAAAGCTGCACAATTATCCCCTAGTTAAGATGACAGCATGTAGCCTATATTACAGTAAGCATGAGATCTCCGGGGGTGTTCTCTTGTGATGAGCTGCAAAATGTGCTGTGGCAGAAGTTGTAATAATAGACGAGGAATGTCTTGGTGAGTAGATGATGGAAAAGCTGATTCTAGAACCTGTCCAGATAAAGCTTTTGTGTGAATCCATTACTTAAATTGCATCAGCTCTTGAATATGGCCTAATTGAACCAGCCCTTTGTTCTATTTCAATTATGATCTGAGTGCCCTGTCTTGGTCCGGACTCTCAGTCACTGATTCGTTTGCCAGAATCCCATATACGTATATTGGTTTGTTTTCTTTGTCTGCAAACTGGCTTGGATACAGTACTTTGAGGCCTTGTCATAAGTTCCCACATCTGGCCAAGTGTCGATAGTTTGGCTTCAAAACACACAATGAAAATGTTGAGTTTCAGAATGAAACATTAGATGAGCTAAGGCCATGGCAAGCCATAGACCCAGAGTTAAATCACGGTTTGTATGAATATTTGTTATGAAGTCTTCAAATAGAACTGAATTGGTTTCATGCTAGTTAATGCAACAGAATGAAACGGCCAAACAGATAGAGCATATAGTGCTTGTGATTATGAGCAGACGTATAAGAAGGGCTGTAAAAGTGCTGTGCGGAAATGCATAGAAGTTCTCTATGTCGAAATAAAGAGCATGAAGAGGCCAAAATAGATATTATATAAACATACACAACAGATATTTGCCTTTGTATTTATATATGTGTACCCAGTATATTATCCTTTTTCAGAAAGCACATTTGTGTTACACACATTTTATATTATATTACTTCTTGTAATAGGTCATTTTAAAATAAATATGTATTTTTTTGTATGTCCCCTTTTGTTCAACATATACTTTTCATATTAATGCACAGGGTTGGGCAGGTTACTTTTGAAATGTAATAGGTTACAGATTAAACTGATCAAAATCAGCATGCTGCCAAATGAATATGGAGACTGTCTAGATGGCAAAAAGCAACAGAATGAATGGTTTATTCTACATATAAGCTTTAAAGTTTTTTTATCCAAAACAATATATTTGGACGTAACTCCTTTGTAATCGCCAACATTTCGATTAGTAACTGTAATTTAATTACATATTCTTTCTCAGTAACTGCAAAAGATTGCAGTTACATTTATTTTCAAATTGAATGACGTAACTCTGTTACTCCCCAACCCTGTTTGAAGGATGCATTATTGTTGTGGTGTTTCTGTTCTTGAGTTTAGTATTTGTTTGTACTTTTTGTAAGTCGTCCTGGAGAGGTTGATGTAACGGATCAACAAGCTCATCTTAACTGCTGGAAGGAGAAGACCTTAGCAGTTAGCGTACAAGATGATGGCCGTGGTCTTAAGCACCCTCTCAATAGCATTCAGTCCAGGGGGAACTTGGGGTAGATATCCATCCAGAGTGTGAACCCATGTGTTTGGTGTTTCATGTGTCTTTGATGTTGCCTGCCTGTAGTGACAGTGTCAGTGCATGACCCACCACCTCCACCAACCAATCACGTGTCCTTTTAAGTGTGGTCTTCCTTTCACCTTCAGCACCAGAACACCCAGTATTAGTCGGTGTGGTTGTCCGTCACTGTGCTGCGCAGTCAGTCATTGGGTCATCTAACTGGTGACACGCCTCTTGTCTTTAAACAGGGTCCAGGAAAGAGTCTGGACCTCACATGCTCTTCCCAGAGGAGGAGAAGATAATTGTGGAGGAGACGAAGAGCAATGGCCAAACCGTAGTGGAGGAGAGGTTAGAAGAGATTCTCACATTTCAGAGCGTGTGATGTGTGATCATTTGTGACATTTGATATCTGACTTTTCTTTTGTGTTTTTTTCTAAAGGAGTTTGGTGGACACAGTATATGCGTTAAGAGATGAGGTGCAGGAGTTGAAGCAGGTGAGTGCTCCCATTATCTTCTGGTTTGGTTTGGTCACTGTTGGTGGATGACACTATTGATGATGTGCCTTCGTTGCTGTCCCGCTCTGACAGGACAACAAGAGGATGAAGAGGACACTGGAAGAGGAGCAGAGGGCACGGAAGGAGCTGGAGAAGATCGTCAGGAAAGTGCTGAAGAACCCAAACGACCCCCCCTGGGACGAGACCAACCTGTGAACGCTTTCATGGTCGACCTTGGGATTGCACGGGCTCAAACAGAATGCCTGGGTGAAGCCGTGAATCCCCTTGACCAGAGCCATGCCATAGCTTTAAACTGGATGAGTGCTGAACGAGGTTGGATAAGCCTCGGAGCCAAAGGTGGTCACCTCAAGTCAGTTGAGCCAGCGCCCCACCAAACCTACCTGACTCTGGGTCAGGACCAAGCCCTTTCAAATGAGTTCCATCTCATCCTGGATGTTTCCAATGGAAAACTGTGCAGAACAATACTGGAAGCTCTTCACATTGACTTCTTTTACACTTGATTTGATTTCTTTGAGATATTTTGTGTTTTTTTTAATTACCTCAGTTTTTTAGCTATTTTATGTTACTTGATAATTGAGTATGGGTTTTTGACTTTTTGATGATTTTCTGTAAGATTATTTCTCTTTGTAATTTTATTATGTACATATATGAATACACCCTGTGTATTAGAAATGATGCTAAGAAATGTGCCTTTGAAATCAATTTCCTAAAATTGCTTGCATTTCTAGCAGTTTTCTTAGCATTTCAAGGTGGTCTTTGAACGCACTACTCATTTAAAATGAGAAAAAAAAATGAATGCAAATCTACTTTTCTGACAGTCAAAAATTGTCTATATTCTTCCACTAATTTATGTATTTAAAAGAAATATCCTGATGACAGGACTGTAACAGATAAGAGGGTGAGTTAGTCTTTCTCCCCAGGCCTGCTCACTTCGACAGTTTTACTCTTCTGTCCCTTTCTCAGGAGACCTTCTCATCTCTCTGTCCTTTCTTTCCTCCACATGGCACCTTCCCCTTGTTCACTTCATCTCTCTCTCTCTCTCTCTCTCTCTCTCTCTCTCTCTCTCTCTCTCTCTCTCTCTCTCTCTCTCTCCTGTCCTCCATCTCTCTCTTTCTGCGCTCCCCTCACCCTCAAGCTTGTATCACTGTGTCTGCGGATTAAATCTGTAAAGAGAGCCCTGTGTGCTATCTCCTTTGTTGCCTAAAAACATTTAACTTTAGCTTGGCTCCTAGTAGCACAGCACATGCCATCACCCTCAACACACACACACACACACACACACACACACATACAGGCACTCGCAGCCTCTCACTCACAACCCTCATCAGCGTCCTCTCAGAACAGTCCCTTTGTGTCCTCTGGATGCCCGTCATCTGAGATCTCCTGTTTGACACGAGGGCTCAGTTTTGTTTTTAGATGAGAGAAAACAGGCCGAGTGATCCGTGCCAACGTCCGACGGTGAAGCAGGTGGAGCACCCTTAGCCACCATAAGGGCCAAGGAGAATAGAGCCAAGGAAATATCTAGAATAATTACCAAGGAGTTGTTCTCCTCGTTTAACATCATACCTCTATAGCGTAGGTCTCCTTTGCATACTGTGTATGCTGTACGTTTAGGTGCTCGTGTGAAGGAGATGAAGCCTGCTTTCCCTCCGCAGGGCTGGCCAGCTGGACAAGCCTGTGTGATAAACCATGCTTTGTTCCCTGCACCTTTTTTCCCCGGGGAAAACAAGAGGACACCTTTTAAGCTGTGCCCAGTCATTGTCGGGGTGTAAGCCGCAAAGTCCCTTTCCACATAATTCTGCCATTGTGCCCACCTCTTCCCTCTGTTGTGGCTCAGTAATCCAGGCTTTTTAGCTCCAGACCGAGGAATGGAGGGATGGAGAAGAGGAGCAGGGGATGGAGGTGGGTGAAGGATGCAGGACGGAGAGCACGAGAGAGAGGGAGAAAGACGGAGAGAGAGAGGGAGAAAGACGAGTGTGTGTGGGGGTGGAGAGAGATATGGAGGGTGCTGGGTCTGGATCTCTGAGAGAGTGGGCAGGTGGAGTGCTTGGAGAGGGGGTGTGAGGGGGCAGGAGAGATGGGCTCCCTGCCTGCTGCTGGTGCTGCTGCTGCTGCTGCTGCTGCTGCTGCTGATGGGCTTGGCTGGAGGCCCTTCGCCTCTCAGGCTCCCAGGGAACCTTACCTCCAAACGCCTGGGAGAAAATGGAGCAGGACGGGGTTTGGACTATTGTCTCCATCATTATGGCTTGTGTTCTCACAGGCAGGCAAGCCTGGAGTGTATGATCCTGTTTCCCAAACTGAGGGAGACTCTGCTCAGAACATCTCCGTCAATTTAGAACCGTGGAATAGAATGACCGTACAATAACATGAAAGTCGTTCAGAACAAAACAAAATGATATTCAAAGCTTTAACAGGGTCTATCTGTAAATACAGCGTCAGGACACTGCTGTAAATAACAGAAAAAACAGCAGTTGTTTACATGGTTTTGTTTAGCCAATATAGCCGCCTCCACCTCCATCTTATTGTAAAACGCAACATGAAAAGAGTGAAGAGAATGTGGCGGCTCCATGACGCTGGAGAGAATGTGAGGTGGAAGATTTGATCTTCAGGAGAGAGAAACCGGCGTGGAGCGAGGCACGGGGCCCCTTTGTGCTCAGAAAGGCAGAGATGACATTTAGGAAAGAGAATGACACCCAGAAGACATTTACATGAAAACAAAGCACTCTTTGCTGAATGTGTGTGTGTGTGTGTGTGTGTGTGTGTGTGTGTGTGTGTGTGTGTGTGTACCAGCACACGCATTCACAAACAAGAAGTGGAAAATGTTACCTGTATCTAATTACCATGTTCTGTATGGCCTTGACTCTGCAGAGACGTGCGGCGGCTGCCTTCTGCACAGAGAGAAACAAACACAGGATGGCTATTACTGTCACAGGAGAGGCCGTATTGTTTCAGAGGAGATTGCAGTGGATACAGGTGCTACATGAATGGGATGTAAAGAGTCGCAGAATGCCTAAGAAAGCCTTAGGAGAATTCTGCAGTTATTAGATGAAATATTTCATAGTTTAAAAAAAAAAAAAAAACAGAGTTTACCAAGTTGATAAACTATACACATTGTGTAAATGCTCCACACATTTCAAACAGATTCTGTCTCTGCACTGGTTCCAGCTCTACTGCTGTCTCATGCACTCAGCAGACTCACCCAGTGAATGTAATTCAACACTTTCCTCAAGTGTCAGACACATTAGAGCCAAGTGCAAAAGCGCCTGAGCTGCTAAGCACTGTTTAACAAGCAGAACCAAGCCCAGCCATCGGGCCGTCCTGGGCCACACACACATGACGAGGAAGCACTCTGATCTTTACGCTCTCAAGTCCTAACCACAGTTTCCCAATGGACCAGCAGGCGGACTCTGCCAACACTAGACGTCAGGTCCCACATCAGAAGGGAAAGACAAGTCCCCTTTTCTACCTGGCTCCCCATACAGGGTTAAGGCTGCATTTACGGAGGCCTTATTAAACTGACAAGGCAATTTACCTCCTTTATGGGCAGGGCCTCCACTTCATTGACTTACAATGGGAAAGGATATAATTTTGCAGATGTTGGTGAAAAGCTCAAATGTCAGCCTTTTCAGATTGCCAGGTCTGCCATCCTGCAGGATGAATAATGGATAAGTCACCTTTGTCTACTGTTAATATTCTTACATAAACACAAAGGGCCATAAAAACATGAAAGAACATCTAATTCTATCTTTAGGCCTTCAGATCAAATGCTGAGATAACCCCGTCCCTCTCTGTCACCCTTTGTCACCCTCTCTCCTTTGCTGTCTGTCTGTCTGTCTATGTATGGATAGGATGGCGGTGCAGTTGTTTTGTTTTGGAGTTAACAGTGTTAATCAGTACAATAGTAGTGGTTTTAATCAATGATTTAGGTTTTATACATTTGAAACAAAATAGGGGAGCCTTTCAGAAGCTTGATTAAAGAATATAAACTTTGTCCATGCTTTTAGATATGTTCAGGATCACTAAATCTACTTAATGCAATAAAGTGTTTTTCTTTGATTTGTCCACAAATGCTATGTATGGTAAAATATCTGTCAGAAACAATGTGCTTTATCATTATATGACTCCATGATGATGGATTGTTCAGTGCATGTTCACTCTGTTTTTCAAGCAGCCCCTGAGGATTCCCACAAATCTCTGCTCCAAGCGAAATTGACTGAACATAATTTCTTTATTTGGAAAAACATGATTTCAAGCACTCATTATACAGTAAACTGGACTACTGAACTAATATCAGAACTCCAGCATCCTGACTTGGAGACTGGGTCATTCCCTGTGAACCAGCCCCTAAAGTCCAGCCCTTCATGTCAGCCCCCTGATTCTTTCTGTATGTACAGCCAACCATCCAGTCTAGCTAACCATGTCACTCACTCACTCTCACTCAATCACATTCATTACACAAGCAACTGATCCCAGAACAGATTGGGCTCCTTTTCTTTCCTACTTTCTTTTCTTATTGAGTTTTTCCCTCCGCTCTCTCGTCTCCCTAGCAGAGTGCATTCATCAGGACTGGAGTCGCAGGGGTAATTGGTGTGTCTGTACCCCGGCTCTGGCCTCTCGTCCTGGGTGT
Source organism: Clupea harengus (assembly GCF_900700415.2). NCBI lineage: Eukaryota > Metazoa > Chordata > Actinopteri > Clupeiformes > Clupeidae > Clupea > Clupea harengus. Next base: position 2,490,062 of record NC_045172.1, on the reverse strand, counting down.
AATGGAGTGCATTGTGTGCTCGGAGAGCTGCCTGCCATGGATAGTTCTTGTTCCACAAGAAAAGTGACAGCAGAAGCAAACGTGGACCATTAACAATGAGACGCCCAGCAAATCTGAGAGGTGTCTTTCTTTTTTTTTTTCAAGTACTGAGCCAATCAATGGTGAGACACCCCTCTTGCTCCATAAATACACTGTTCACCAAAAAAGCCCCTTCAACACACACTCACACCATTCAAAGGCTAGTGATCATTTAGATTTGACATGTATTGTGAGGCCAGAACTGGTGGCTTTCTCTCGGTCCCTCCCTCTCCCTGCTTTTTTCCTTTGCAGCCTGTCATTAATTTCCAGCCTTTGCCATTTCATCCTGAAAGAAGAGCCAGAGAAAGGAGAAAGGAGAGCAGGGAAGGGATGGAGAGGGACTAGATGGACCCTTTAGCTCTCTTATTGCGCAAAATAACTGTGCAATATTTTTTGCCAATGTTTTACTCTAAAAGCCTTCCCTGTCAGCGTTACAAAAGGAAAGCAATAAAGCGCTTTCAATAGGCATGAATACAAAGGAGAAAAAAAAAGAAAAGATCCTTTGGGGGTTTGACCGAAGGGTGTCTTTTCTTCAGCTAGTAATCAAATTGGAACTGAAATGAAATGTTGTTTCCTTACGAAAATAGCCTTTGTTGCTGGGAAAGACTTGTAATTCATAAACAATAAATGGCCCTTTTGTGCAATAATAATATATTCATGCTCTTTGGAAAGGCTAAAAGGCACTGTGGCAGGACTGAGCGCTGGTGTGGATAAAAGGCAGTAGGGGCTGGCTCAGCTGCCTTAACCACTGCCAGGATTGTCTGAGCTGGGGTCCCTCTCTCTCTCTGTCTCACACACTCACACATTCACTCTTTCTCTCTCTCTCACACACACACACTGTCTCATCAGTTCTTTTCTGAATATCAGCAAGGTACTCTGGTGCAGAACTTTGTTGGAGGGTTCTCTACCTGCCCTGGCCTCCCCAATGGGGAGAGGAGGAGGAGGAGGAGGAGGAGGAGGAGGAGGAGGAGGAGGAGGAGGGGCTACAGGTCAGCAGGTGCCTTTCGTTGTCCCGCCTGTACCTGTCAACAGACGCTGGGCGCCGAGCAGCCACCACAGAAACAGGAGGAGAGGAGAAGAGAAGAGAGGAGAGGAGAGGAGAGGAGAGGAGAGGTGGAAGAGAGGAGAGGAGGAAGAGAGCAGGAAGGAGTGCGCTCACCTTGGGAGGAGCAAGTCAAGATGAGGAGTAAACTGATGTAGAAGTGGCTCCACACACAGACGCACACACACACACACACACAAACACGCTGTCTCTATACAGCATGGAGGAGATGTGCAAGCTGGATTAGTGATGGATGCAGTCTGTACTGTGAGACCGGAGGAGGAAGTAAGTTTGTTCAGATGGACGTGGAGACTAACAGAGGTGAGTGCTGTTTCTGTCCTCATGTTTACATGGGAGGGTGCATGTCCAGATGCAGAGGACAACTCTAGTTTGGAGGAGACAGTGTTTTCAGATGCATCTGTCAAAACTGTTCATCTCTGCCTCAGGAAATGTGAAGCATATCAACTGTTTGCAAATCTCTGTTGTTTTCTCTTACAAAATAATGATTTTGTATTTTGCAATGAATTCTTGTGAGTTATTAAGTACTTTTTAAGATGATGTCTGTGGTAGCAAAATGCCACTGTTTTTGCTTAAACAGAATAGCCACCAAGAGTATTACCTAGACGTCATTTGAGTTGTGTTACACAAGACAAGACACTTTCTTTCATCACACCCCCTTTGCCAAGAGCTCAGTGCTGAACAGCCACACAGGTGCATTGTTGGAAAGGTTCCACTGCTGTGAAGTGACTTACTTCAGAAGTGACTCAAATTCAATGTTTCACTTCTCCTTTCCTTTTTCCACTTTTTTTTTCACATATTCTGAAATAATAATTGATCAACATTTTTGCATGTAAAGAATTGTATAGAGTCAAAGGAACGAGTGACATGAAGGGACGGGTGATGTGACGATTGTGATTTGTGGCATGAAACATGCATCAACAAAATGAAATAGGGGAATGATAGCACTCTTGTGTAAATCTCTCACACACTAATTCTACTGCCTTTTCAGTTTCACGCCATGTCCATATCCATCATTGGCTATCTGTGCAAGTTCTTTGAGGAAAGCAAAGAGAGAAAATCATGAGATTTGGCAGATACTCAGGACACCGCCATCTCTGCTGTTCCATTCTCAGTGTTCAAAAAGGATCATGGCTCCTAAGGAAGTTCAGGGGAGGGGGCATGCATTGAATGGAGAGAGAGAGAGAGAGAGAGAGAGAGAGAGAGAGAGAGAGAGAGACAGAGAGACAGAGAGGGAGATAGGGAACAGAGAGAGCAGAGACTGGATGAGAGAGGGGAAAGGAGCTTAGGGAAGTAATCTCCTATTCAGCTCCACTGTTGGGGGCAGCGCAGTGGGGCAGGGACAGGCAGAGGGAGAGAGACAGAGACAGAGACACAGACAGAGATAGAGAGAGAGAGAGAGAGAGAGAGTGAAGGGGAAGACTAATTTGAAACTTCATAAATGTAGGGTCATAATATACGATCACCAGATCACAACATGAATGACTGTCGTTACATGTTCATATTTCATGATGAGGTCGATATAGTGTGGCTGTTTTTCATCATGATCACAGTAGGTCAATGCCATTTCTGTGGAGACTGTGTCTTGTTGTACAACTCTTTGGAAAAGGCTTGTAGTGGGAAACCAATGTTGAGCATTTGTAAATCTAATTAGAAAGGATATTGCAATTATTTTTGAATTCTTTCATTCATCTTTCAAAGAATTTCTATATCCATTGTCTTTTCATCAGCTGGTAAAGGCTGGGACCAAAACTACATCGGTAGCTGGGACATTAGTAGCCTTATAGATTTTGTTTTTAAATGGACTACTGTTGTTGTGGTTTTTATACTTCTGTGGACAGAGAATATCATGCACTGGTTTTAGTGTAGTGTGCTGCACTGCACATGAACTAGTACTTACCTGCTTTGTCCACAAGAGGGAGCCATGGTTTGGTTACTCAAGCCCTCAACCACCTCATGTCCTTCTGGGACTTGGATTCTTCTGAACATCAAGTAAGCCTAGGTGAAAAAGTTTTGAATGAAGATGTGCTACTGGATTCCAAATTTAAAAATTTAGCATAATTCATTCTTGACTTTTTGCCAGAATTAGTCATGAGTGTCTATAGATTTAAGCAACACTACGCAACTATTTGTCACTTTTTGAAATATGTTTTTTAGGCAACTAGTTTAGGTATGATCTTCAAATTAATTTTGATTATATATGGTCATGTGAGGGACAGATGTCCACTAGCTGTCCAGGCTATGCACTATGTAGTTCTGTGGTCCGGGACGGAGCGCCCTGTGAAAATGTACGAAAAGCTTTCATAGCACATCAAGACACCAAAGACACCAGTTAGCTTGCTAGCAAGCTCTAATCAGTACCAACTGGGGTGCTGGTGGTGTTTGCTCCCTTTTTAGGTAGTTAGCTCACTAGCTTTAGACCCAAACTCCTTACTGTTGCTTTAAATAGAGAGAGAATTTACAGCTACTTGCTCTTGGAAGAAAGAAATATGTAGGCTACTTTCCAATGATCCTAGAACTTAAAGGAAAGAAATGGTTTTGATACTGCTACTACAACTAAACTACCTTATATAGATCGACATCACATGCTTCATTATGTATTATTTTCCACATTGCATGTCAGGATTATCTGATGGTGTTGTCCAGTAAGGTTCAACCCCAACAAATATGACACAATCATTTATAATGCATGCAGATGATGGCTAGCCTCTGTTGCCTTGTCCATCTTTTTTCCAACATGTGTCTGTATTTGTATTCATGGGAATAGTAGCCTACCTATTCAATCTTATTTCCAGACATGTTGAAACCCTATAACACCACCAGCAACCTTTGTATTGTATTTGGCTTGCATAGACACATTACACAGACTTACTGCAAGTCAAAGTGGGACAATACCCACAAAGTATTATATTTTAGCAGTTTAGCGAACCTGCAGAATATGTCTAAGTTTGATACTACATCATTATAATATATTTGTCTTAAGGTTCTAACAGACACAGTTCTGGTGTTTTGACCACCTCCCAGTTCATCAGTAGAGGGCAGTGTTGTTCTATAAATCTGAAATTAAGTTTTGACTAACGTTGGGCTCTATTTATTTATAAGCAAGATAAATTATGTTCATGCACAACTAATCACCATTTTTTTCTTTGCTACTTATTCTTTTGTTGTTCTATTTTTCTTGATGTATTAACTTGATGTATTTTATACATGATATGTACTCAAGCAAAGTGTCTGTGATCATGACTTCTGCATTAGCACTTTAGGACCGCTAGAGGACACTGTGGCTCTATCATATAGTCCATTGGAACGAGCCATTTTATGAAACGTCTTGGATGAGGCATACTGTTGTCCATGTGAGCTACTTTGTTGTTCTAGCAAATCGGACAATTTATAGATGATATACAATGTGAAAAAGTTAAGTATTTCAATCACATAAATATCCTAAAAGTACCACAGTGTACATAGTAGTACATGACAGTGAATGTGAGTTGTCTTAATACAATATCCCCTCATCTTCAAATGGCTGCTACTGATACTAATTCTGAAATGACCAGTATTGCCACACTCCACTGGCTCAAAAAAGAGTTAGTGTGTTGTTTCAAAAATATCCATAACCATTCATAACTACATATGAATCCAGTCAAGTGGCCAGCACTTGGATGAGGTGGTTTCAGAAAAAATTCATGTCACATTTTCATACAATGCTGCTCAACGAGTAGGTATGACCCTGAACACCTATTGTGAGGAAAAACGAGTCATTATCTGAGCTGAAATGAAGGGACCGCAGTACAGTAGTCAGTGTGAGCGCGGGCCTGGGGATAGCTTAGCCCCAGTGACATGTGGTCATGGCTCCTCTTCTAAATAAAGCCCAAATGAGTTTAATGGTGCATGTCATGTCATGTCATGCTTGATTGTGCTACGACTCCTTTGTCTCTTTAACCTTTCACCCTCTCATTTAAGGCCATAAATGTTCCGTCATCTCTTTTTCTGAGTGTGAGTAGGTCTCAGCTGATGCTGCGAACAATTGATCTCACCTCATCTCTCACCAATATCTTCTTGCCGCTGTAGACCTGAAAATATGTTCAAAGCATAAAGGAGGTTTTCATATACACATTTGTTATATTTCCAAAAGTCCATGCAACATATAGGCTCTATCTTATAAACTCTCAGAGTCCTAATTTCAGAGATGGACAAACGAGCAAAGCTATGAGCAATGAGCAACTGAACTAAAGCTATCATGTGATGTGTGCGAGCATTCCGCTGACCCACCCATGTTTGCACTTAGGATCTTGCTCATGTTATTAAATTAGCGAAATGATTTTGCCAAGTTACTAAATTAGCTTAAGTTCATGCATGATTGACTTTGCTCGTTACTTTTCTCCTTGCCAGTTGCTCGTCAATGAAATAAGGGCCCTCAGTGTTCAAAATAAACCATTTATTTTTTGGAGTATTGCGTAACACTTCGATATCCAATGGGGCCTTACCCCTAAACTATACAGAAAAATCTTCTTAAAACGGCAAGAATGAACACTTCACCAGGCCACCGGGCCTATAAAAGATGGTCATGAGGAGTACACAGAGTAGGCTGGTACACATACTCCAATTGGACCTGAAACTAAAACTACAGGGTGAAGAAAGGCACAGGGGCCACCATTATTATGTGGAGCTGACACATTAAAGGTCATTAAAGTACAGCCTTGTGATACAACCCTGATAGCTAAAGGCCACTGGCACTGACTTTCTTTTGCTCATCACTTTTTTTCTTTACTCATTTATACTTCTTCAGTCAGTTTCAGCAACCTTCAACTTTAGCTTCAACCTTCAAGAGAAGTCTTTAATTGCCCAAGTCATTTTTCTACTTGAGATCCTTCTAGTACCATGAACTTCTGTAACTTCTTCTTCTGATATGATTTCTAAATTTCAGGAATTTATAACATTTTGTGTAATTTTCTTAATATCCACGCCCAGTTACACTAAAGGTGATGGTGGTCCGAGAGCAGCCCAGAAGAGCCACACCACCAGTGAGGTGCCGACCCAAATCCACTGATGCACCTATATATGCTTGCTGTTGGGAGCCATAATCCTAATCAACAACTGATGGTGCTCAACATTATGTCAAAATCTGTCACTCTCTGTGCTCTGTGAAGGCATCCTCAAAGTAGACCTAACTCCAACTGGCAAGTTGTGCCGCTGCCTGTAGCTAGCATGGCTTATTGCCTATTGGCATACCTATCTATCGTCCATTTGGGTGGGAATAGAAGTAAATTAATGGACGTTTGCAGAATGAGTCTTAACAACTCCAGTCTTCCCTCGTCCTAGTGCCTTACTTTATGCTTGTAATTAAGCATTTGACAAGTGCAAAATTAGCCTGCACGTGACTTTGATTCATTTATCATGTAGCCTCAGGCCCGCCTTTCGTCTTGCTCGGTCCAGGGGACAAGATGATGTGTTCCGTTACGCAAATATGTTTTACATGGCAGCAGGTGCTGCTATGAATTCAAATTTGTTGTGTGGTATTTCTATGGAGACTGCCAATACAATCTGCTTCAACTGACAAACATGGAGCCTTTTGTACGAGAAAGCACAGACAGGTTTGAACACACGCAGTGAGAAAGTGGTGGACTGAAACACTGCTGAATAGCCTCTTTTTAACATTCCCACTTTGGTGTTTGTTGGCCATGTCGTCCCGCTAGAATGCATTGTGCATGGACGTTTGAGTGGGTACGGTAAACAGGTTTCCAACAGGTTGTGCTTGTGGCCAAACTACTGCATGCATACCGTCATAGCCTGAGCGGCACCGTGTGTGGTCAGTTTATGGCCACTTATTGCCGACACCCTGCGTTTCATGTCCAAAAATCGCCTGCTTTATGCCTGGCCTCGGGGGTCTTAACAGAACACTTCTGGGGCGCCATTCTTTCCTTGGACTGTTCCCCTGACGCGCTCTCATTTCTTTTTCTGAATTTGGCTGTTTTTCTTTGGATTTTAGTCCTGAGCTCAGGGCGTCGTCGCGACAAAGCAGGCCCCGAGGACAGCTGATTACGATAGTCCACAGCAACGACGCTTCCGTGAGCACCCCCTTGAAATGTATGATGTTGTGCAGGAGACTACAATGATATGTCCAGAGAGCCCTGCGGGGTCCCCAGACTATTAACTGGCTAAGAGCTTCATAATTAGGCTACTGAGCGGCAACACCCGGAAACGCAACCACCTGTCATACTACTCGAAACGAAAGAGCAGGCCATAGGAGGAGAAGAAAAACAGTGAGAATTTTAATTCGTTCCTGCAGATAAATAGGTTGTCGATTCTAACTACAACTAAGTTAGCAAGCCATTAACTTAGTAATAATGCTTGTACCCTATTTAGCTTGTTAGGTGTTTTGTAAAGAGTTAGCATTGCATTAACCCCTGCTGAAATAACCCAGCTGAAAACCAGCATAAAATGCTGCTAGATGGGTTTAGCTTGTATGACGTTCTGGCTGCTGTGGCTTTCCTTAAACTATCATTAGTGTTTAATAACTTGTTTTTAATACGTAAACGGCAGATATTCGATCGAGGCTGTGGATTAAGAATTTCATAAAGATCCTAATAATTGATGATCCTATTGATTGATGGCACTTTGTTCTCTGAACTGTTCTGATTTGATTAAGTATGCATCCCAATAAGTAGGTCGATATATTACAGATAGTCCTACTAAAGAAGGTGGGATCACACCTATTATGTATGTTAGAAGATGTCCACACACAGACATTTTAAATGATTACAATTAATATATAATGATTTATTTCTAACAGTTCCTTCAGTTTCCACCTCTTACTCTGCTCATGATGTGCACGCACAAACATACCAGTCACTACATCAACTATAATATGCACTTTAATCTGTACTTTAAAAATTAAAAGGTTCACTTGAACATATACCCTTTGTAGATGTGTAGATGATAGGGGTCAGGGGCTCCATGCTCAGACTTTTTGCTTTGGGGCCCCCGGAGTCCCTAGAGATGCCCCTGGCTGCCACAGAAAACAGAAAAGTTGAAGTGGCGTGTTCAGGCTGCTCCCTCCTCCTTTGCCGTTTCTGATTGCCTGACAACACGTGGCCGCTGCGTAAAAGACAATAAAGGACACGAGAGAAAAGCAAGTCGTGATTCAACGTCTGACCGCCAACCACTGGGCTTCTGAAACCATGTCAAACCAAATGGCCATGACCATGACTATGACCAGCATGCCGCAACCTCCAACGCTGTTGCCATGACAGCCTTGGATGCAAAGAATGGACCCTTCACCCTCCCTTCTCTTTTATCCTGAACTGTTCTTTTGAAAAGCATAGCAGTTGTGAAAATGCTAACAGTTTCCACATCAGAACACGCCAATACAGGGCACAGAATGAAGTGTGCCTCCTCGAAGTATACTTTGTCAAAAAAATATAGACTTGAGAAATAAAATCGTAGGGTAGCCTATTGTAGCTTACATTTGTTGCAATCATTTCTGAAGGACATTTCTGAAGGCTCCATTGAATTCAAATGACAGAGTCTTTAAAATCTAATATAGGTAGGGTGTATTATTATTATTATGCTTATTATTATTATTACCATGCCTAGTAATTTAATGTAATATTAGACAGATTAATAGAATGTATGTAAATATAATGCAAATGTAATTTTTTTTACATAAAATTGGACTGCATCATGCGTGCATGAATGAATGAACTGTTGCAATAGCATTTAGAATAAAAACAAACAGGCAAAACTGCAGTATTCTCTGGTAAGGTGAGATTTTACAGGCTGCTCAATGATAAATGTGTGTAAATCCCATGAAGGGTTTAGTCTCAGGAAGTTTTACGTGTGTACCTCGTGCTGTCACGCCGTGGTGCCTTTCCTCAGTCGGAGTCTGTTATTTTCCTGTCACACGGCGATGGCAACTTGCCAAAAGCTGAGAATAAAAAGCGAGTAAGATCATGTTATAAGCTCTGAGGTGGGACCGACTATGCTGCCAACTGGCCAAAATGCAGTTTACTCGCAAATAAATTGCAGTATTTCTCAATACTTTGAAGTTGTTTTTTTGAAGCTATGTTTGCTTGCATATTCTTTTAATTGCATATGGTTGCGACACAGAAGAAAGGTTATCTAGTGTTGAAAGATACAATAAAACATAATTTACCAGACATAAGGAAAGGAATTTAGTGAAAGCATTTGAAACTTAAATTAATCGTAAACAAACTCGTTGCCTCGACATGATCTGTCCTTTATGCGTGTATCTACTGCTTGAAAGGACCCCTCCCTGCTTTGTTGAATGCTCAAGGCCGTAAATCCTCAGTGGCCTTTGAAAAGGTTGATAACCTATTCACAAACAACCATTAAAGAATTTGATAGGCTAATGGAGGCTGGTCGGCTGTACGCTTTTGTAATTGGACATCATAAATCTGAAGAGGCCGTGGCAGGGACACAAAAGCCTATGTATTCACACTTCTTTTAGCGACTGAGCTGGCCATATATCCCATAGGCCATGAATGGGGGGATCTGAAGGGGCTGATATATACGTTACAATTGGAGATGCATGGTTGCCGGACCCCACACATCGATCAGGGCTCTCTCCTCACTGTTCGGTGCTCGGGCAGGAAATGGGATGGCAGGCCATAGCAGCATGGGATCACCTGCTTATCAAGATCCCTCATGTGTTGAATGTTATCCCTAGTCATTAACCTTGCTGCTTTTATCTCTGTGCAGTGATTAACACAAAGGCCTCGAGGGTGCATCGATGTGACCATCTTGGAGAGGGAAGGGAGGGGTGGGTGAGTGATGGGACGGTAGTGAGAGGATGTGCTGAGTTTGAGATGCAGGCTGATAGGGATAGAAAGGGGGAAATAAAATGGCCTCTGTCATTCTCCTCAGGGGGGGGGGGGGGGGGGGGGGGGGGGAGCAGCAGTCGATGCAATGGCAGTAATGAATGCTCTGGGGGGCCCAAGTGTCCTGTTCCAACCCAGACCTATAGCCTATTTTACACCTCGAAGAGAAAGACTGTTAACATACAGTACCATGAGAGTATTCTGATAACTTGGAGAGGGAACACATGTAGAATATTTCTGTGTGCAGTACACGTGTTCTTGTTGTACAGTTCCTTGTCGTTTTTTTTGGGTGAATGAGCTGTGTCAATAATTTGTGTTTGTATGGATGCTTGTGTTGATTGTTGGAGCATATACTGTAGGTTTACGGTAGAGTGTGCTTTGAAAACCTGAAGAGCATGTTTTCTAAAATAAGCATTACTTTTGTTGTTTATAGGGTCATGTATATAATTACTATATTAACTATGAATGATTATGAATAATTAGTAAATTACTTCTAGAGGTGTCATATTGCCAATTATGTTTTGAGTTAACAATGCAATCCCAACATTTTTATATTTCAACATTGATTTCATATATACCCAGCCATTTCACACTTTTTTACTTCTGACTTCCCCTAAATCCCCAGATATTATATGCAGTATGTGCAGGGCAAGGCATTATATGTCTGTTTGGTCCCGAGTAGTTTGGGTTACAGAAGGATGGTGATTGTGGTGATGATGATGGACATGGCCACTGATAGTGAACTGTAAATTAAGACAGGTTTGATGATAAGTAGATACATGAGTAATTCAGGTTTTCATCTTCAAAGATTACAAATCAGTTACTGAAACTCCTAGGAATCATTGAATGGGACGTTTATGTTCTGTAGATGATGATACAGTGGTTATGTGTGTTAGTGGTGGTAACTGGAAATAGGTCAGGCATTAAGTGTTATGGTCACATAATGGACACATATTGCTTAACATGAGTGCATTTTGTTGGTTGGATAGCCACTGTGGTTGTGCTGTGGTTGTTAAAGTGCCTTTTGGTGTGTCAGGTATACCACCATTTTGCTCATGTGTTTACATGCTGTCACCTGAACATTGCAGAGAAAACATGATTTATTTGACTCCATAAGGCCACATTGATCAGTATAATCACCCAGTGACTCAGAGTAGTGAGGACTAATGTTTGTGCAGCGACCATGATGTCTGAGTGAGACTTTTTGCGAGTGTACCCCCCCCCCCCCCAGCTGATGAGCAGCTAACAGTGCTCTCGCGGTAAGTGGTAAATACTGGGTTATCACCCCACCTGAAGGGGGATCGATCGGAGTCAGTGTGTGGAGTTTGGTAATTGCAGCTGTTGTGCAGGAGTGGCGCCATGCCTCATCTGAGAGACTCTCATCAGCTCGTCTGCTGCCATTACTGGTCAGCTCAGCGCATGCTTCACAGCCACCTGTGCTGCACGCTGCAAGAGTGGCCCACTTACTTAGGCCACTCATCTCTAAATGGATTTGTATGCAGTTTGTTTGGCTAGAGATGCATTTCTTTGTTTTTCCTTTATTCATTTCATTGGGGTGTATTGTCTCCATCTTTGGCAGCTGCTGTCTTCTCATAAACTGATCATTAAATATATTCCATTTATTAATCTCTATAGTCGTAATATTTTATTGTATTGCTTGTTTCTTTTGTTCTAGATCATACAGAAAGCAGGGTGAGACCTGACTGAGGCATGAGGACAAACCGTTAATGATTGTTCAGTTCAGTTCAGTTCAGTTCAGTTCAGGCTCCGGACATTAGGTGGCGCTTCTAGTCATTTATCACACAGGATTCTGAAAGTTGTGTTTTTGCTTGTGTTTTTTAAATGAGTGTGTGTGTGTGTGAGCATTTCTGATGTCAGGCAAACATTGACAGCACCTAAAACACTGGACCGGACTTAGACTACAGGCGAAAGCTAGCCTGCATCTCCTCCGTGGATCATTCTATAACTAATGTCATTCTCCAAAATATTTTGATTGACGAGGATATCCAAATCTTTACATTCAAAGCCATACTACCAATCCATCTTAATCTCTCCATCTGGTACCCTGACTCTCATTCCTCATGTTTATTCACCATGGTCATGATCAGGTAGTTAAATCCATGTCCCATTTACTGCATCACTAAGATCTATTAAGAACTGTGTATCTCCAGACACAAGAGGATTGTGGACAATCACGGATGGGAAGGTTACTTTTAACATGAAATAGGTTACAGATTACTAGTTACCCTGATCAAAATGTAAGAAGTATTGTAACTATTTTAATTACTTCATCTAAGTAATGTAACTTATTACATTCATGTACTGTTGATTACTTTTAGATTGACAGACAAGAGGTGGTGCAAATTTAAACAAGATAACCAATCAAAAACAACGCTGAAAATCTGAGTGCATACTGGCAAATGAATGGAGCCTGTCTACATGTCAAAGAGATGCAAAGCAACAGAATGCATGTTATATTCTACGTATAAGTTGTAAAGATTTTTACAGAAAAGACTATGTTGGGATGTAACCCCTTTGTAAATCAACATTTTTAGTAACTGTAATTTAATTTTTATACAGTTATTCTCAGTAAATGTAATAGATTACAATTAAATACATTTTGTGATTTAATCACGTAACTCTGTTACCTATAACTAGTTACTCCCCAACCCTATGGATAATATATCTCTAAACTTGCCATCTATCTTTCCACATACAGTGTCACTTCATACCAGTTGTTTTGTGGAACCACACATGTTCTCCTTGTGTATTGCTGACATGTTTTCTGATACAAATGCCATCAGACCTGACATTGTTATCGCTGACGAGAGCATAAAGAATGGGTTCATCCTGAAAGGCGGCTGTTGTTTTGATTTATGCCCAGAGGAAGCCTATTTAACAAAGCTTGTGAAATATCAGTCTCTTGTACAGCAAATCTCTGGTTCTGGTTACAAGTGACAATCTCCTGTATTCATATTTGGCATTTGGGTCATGTGCATAACAGGGTCACTAGGGGGCTCAGGATGGTTGGGGATCTCAGAAAATGAAAGCAAAACAGCTGGCAAAGCACAGTTCCATCTCATCCATGATTGGAAGTCACCACGTTTGGAGGAGAAGGTGCTGTGTATACCCATACGATTTGTTGTCACATGTTTGAATAATGTCTTAGCAGTTAATGCGTCTTCTAAATTTAAATATATTTATTTCGACTCAAATAAAGAAGTAAATGTGTGGGTGTGTGTGTGGGGGGGGGAGAGAGAGAGAGAGAGGAGCAGGTGGCAAAGAAAGTCTTTTCAAATTATAGTCCTTCAAAGAGTCTGAACCGAAGATCAGAGTGTCTTATGTAGACTAGGAGGATCTAGTATGAGACCACAGCACATACTCCTACTTGGAAATAGTTTATATAATATATATGGCCTTCCCACTAGCCTTGTGTGTTTTTGCTGTATATATATATATATATATATCTGTGTGTGTGTGCGCAATACTTTTTTGAAAGACTTGATGAATTGGTTATTGAGAGCAGCCCCTGTCCCAGTGACAGGCAGAGGAGGAACTGGGTGCTTTGAGGACAAACTGGGAGACTCTTGTGTGTTTCATGCACTCTACCTTCCCAGGCCTCCCCACTAGCCTTGGCGTAGATAGAACGAGACGTGTTTGCTTTATGTGGAACTCCTCATCTCTGTATGCACAACCCCCTCTTATAAACACACACACACACACATACACACAAACACACACAAACATGCATCTTGCTCTCTCTCTCTGTCTTCCTCTTTCTCTCTCTGTCTTTCTCTCAGACTGGCAATTAAAATAGGAAAGAAAAACACAGCACCGCCTTGCAAGTATTACTTATCATATTAATTAAAAATCTGGTGACACAATGACGAGAACAGCTGGGAGGGAAATTACCAAACGTTTGATTTGTTGTGTTGCTAATGTGACACTTATTATACAGGTCAAGGAAAAACAAAAGCTCAGCCCAAATATGCTAATGCGTTTGCCAAGGCTGGCCAGTCACGCAAATGTGGGGGCCAACAGAAATATCCCCATCATTACTGTCAACAACCCCCCCACCCCCCACTCATACACACACACACACACACACACACACATAGGGAGACATGCAGTCATCCTTTAAAAAGGAAAACAGGAAATAATGTGGAGGAACATATTGAAAGCATGCCGTAGAAGGTCCTTAGAAAGTACAGATCGAAAAGTTGCAAATCATCCTTGGAAAGTCAACAATCCTCTCCTTGCACCTGGAACAGGATATCGACATTATATACCTTTTCACATTTATTTAATCAGAAAGTGGTGATGACTGAAAAGGCCATGAAGGTCATAAAGATGTATTCCGTCTTGTGTGGGGAGGACAATGCACAGCTACATTTGCCTCTCCTCTTCACTGACCTTCGGATTGAGTGAATAAGGCTGCTTCGGAATTAAGAACATTTTCTCACTCTTTCATCTTAACAGACATTCTTTACACACATTTTCTGACTTTGTGGCTGATCCTGAGATGGAATTAAAATGGTCTTGGACTTCTGTTCAGGGAGAGAGAAAAAATGGCTGGACTCTGTTGTTGGCGCTCTGGGTGCCGTATGGTTAAGCTGAGGGGCGGTGGGAGAAGTCAGCCATGTGTTTGACAGCTCCTGATGCGGCCGCATGTCCCCGCATGTAGATGCAGGAGGGTGAGGCTGTGAATGGGGGTGAAGGGGTGGGCCGGAGAGAGGCCTCGGGGTCAGGGGAACGGACCCTCGGAATGCTTGCCTTGTCATCGGAGGCACAGTGCATGCACGAACACACACACACACACACACACACACACTCACAGACACACACAAACACATTCTTTTCTACACAAAGACAGGTGCCTTGAATATTCCACAGAGTGCTGAGGTCATGATAGAGGTTGAATCCAATTTGAGTGCTTTTTTCTCTTTCTCTGGGTCAGGAGAAAACGGAGGAGGGCAATCTCTCTGTGTGTCCTTTCTCTCCTCCACTCCGCTAAATGGAACTAGATTGCCAACCCTCCTTCCTGTGAACATTGGCACAAGCTGCAGTGCTGTTGCTTTGTTAGGCGTACAGTCTTAAAATAATACTCAGACCTCTGGGTACTTTATTGTGTCCAAGGAATTCAAATATATATATTAATTGATTTGAATTCCAATTCAATGATGGCCGCTTGGAGACATTACATTTGTATCATTCTGAGAAACAATGTCCATTAACATGACATTATAATTTACAATCTGTCATGAGATGCCTTAGCAGCTGCATCTCACACACACACACACTCACACACACACACACACAAACCACCACCACCACCAACTACTAGCAAGTTAGCTGTCATCGGCCGAGCCTCTCGTTGCTCCTCCACGCTAATGGGTCAAGCTCTTGTGCTCTCCGTGATGTAATGATGACTAATGATGATGAAATGGCGTGAAAAGACAGCTCTGGGGTGGACGAGTGGAGAGGAGGATGAGAGGTGGATGAGAGGAGGAGGCCCCGCAAGTGACAGTGAGTGATGCACGCTATAATTACCGCTCTATCAGGAGTCGCACTGAGTGCACGGGGCCCCTTCCAGAGCAGGCATAGTTGCCCAGGGGCCACCCATTACTGTGACCCCTATCGCACAGAGAGGGGAGAAAAGGACACTTTAATGATTTCAGATGCTACTAGGGAAGCTCTACTGTAATTAGGGGGTCTAGATGACATGGTATGCAAGCCGCTCCTGTCCCTCTCATCGTACGTATCTTGCTTTCTGGTTCCCCCCCCCCCCCCCCCCCAGTCAGGCTCATCTGTCTGTCTGTCACTACGCACTTCACAGTGTTCCATCTCGGAGATGAAGTGAGACAGCAGGCAGATTTGTCTCAGCTTGACTCTTACTGCAGACAAGTTCTCTCACCTGCACTTCTTGCTATAGTGATTTAATTAATCACTATCAACGTTGTTGTCATCATCATTATTCTCATAAATGTTATCACCATCATCAGACCGGCCAGCATCATCACCACTCTCCTATCTCCATCTGAACATGTTCCTGCTCTGTCCACACCCATGCTGTTGTGTGTTTAAGCATCAGCCAGCAGCGCTAGCGTCTGCTAGCTAGGTGATAATTAATATCCCACACTCCAGGTGCTTCACGAGGGAGAAAGAAAGATCCCCATCATCATGTCACACAACTGTCACAACCACGGCGTGCTCTCCACGCGCTTGCCGGCTGAAGTTCTAAATTCAAACCCCATTATGTGTAAACAGGGGGAGGAGAGGAAGGAGCGAGAGAGAGGGAGGGGGGGGAGTGGGGAACAGAAGAATAGAGAGAGAGGCATGAAACCTGCAATGCTAATTCAAGGCCTCCAGGGTTTCCATCTTTGTATCCTGGTTGTTTATGCTATGCAGGGGCCACAACAGCGGCAGAGCGGCTTGAATCGCGCTGAAAATGACATATAATCACCCGACTGTTGTGATTCAGGCTTCAGCCTTGAAAAATAAGGGCGCATTTTGTCACTGTCTGACGGCCTCATGGAATGAGAGCCCTTTCTTTCATTCCCAGCCTGATCTGTTTGAAGCTGTTTTGGATAGGTGCATGCTGTGAGCGTCTGTGCTTGGGCCTTGGTGAATAACCGAAACTGTGTGTGTGTATGTGCGTGGGTGTTTGTGTGTTTTTGTGTGTGTGTGTGTGTGTTTGTGTGTGTGTATTGTAGTGTTGGAAATGGTGGAAGAACCACTCTCGGTTTTGACAACCGTGTTCCTCCACTGTGACGGCCAAAAGCTTTGACCACATTCTTACTGGCAGCAGCAGATGATAAATGACTTTGGGGATGGATCATTTTCATTAAAACACTAAGTGTCACTCTTAACCTGCTGTTAAGAATCAATTACAGCAGCTATCAGCAGGCCAGATGAACCGCCTGGATGTGTGTGTGTGTGTGTGTGTGTGTGTGTGTGTGTGTGTGTGTGTGTGTCAGAGAGTGTGAGTGTGTGTGCTGTTTGCAAGCGTTTAGGGAGGAACTCGCGTCCTCCATCAGGGAAACGGGGGATTTTCAATTAGGAGGTAAATAACTGGAAAAGAGGGGGAGGGGGAGGAGGCGGACCTCCCTTGGGGCCCCGTCCTCCTTTATCTTTCAAATTCTCTATCTCTGTGACTCTTTCTTTCTTTCTTCCTTTCTTTCTTTCTTTCTTTCTTTCTTCCTTTCCCTTCAACTCACCCTATTCCCCTCCTCCTAAATCCTCTGTTGTGTCTATCTATATTTCTCTCTCTCTCCCTCGTTCATTCCTCCCCTGTCTGTGGCACTAACGTCTCCTGTGCTCTCTAATGGCCGTCCCCCCCTGTGCCATCTGCTGCCAGTCAGCGTGTTTGCTCTGTCTCGGCTCAATATTTACTCAGCCCGCTTCACACCTCGGGAGCACAGGAGTGGGCACCGTGCCAGGGCACTGCATTTGGGCGGGGGGGGGGTCTGGTTTTAAGGTGCATTTCATCAGGCTAATTAATTTACAAGCACCTGTTTAATCACTGGAGCCCCTGGCAAGAGAGGAGAGATCACACACATCTACCCATGCATGAGTACACACACACACACACACACACACACACACACACACACACACACACACACACACACACACACAGCTCACAAACAGGTATATGGATAACTACATCATCTTGATGATTCTCATCTTCTGTGTATCACTTCATCCATACCTCTCAACCTCTTCTGATCATCAGGCTGTTGGTCCTAGGAGGAGGACGTGTTGGTCGCCCCCCTGCTCCTCCTGATTAGCACCGAATGAGTAGCGTGTGAATGAGCTGGGGATGAGGTGGGTGCTACAGGGTGAGTGTGTTTGTAGTGAGCATGTCTAGCTATGGGTTTTTCAGGGGTGAATATGAATGTGTGTGTGTGTGTGTGTGTGTGTGTGTGTGTGTGTGTGCCTGCAGGTAGTATATATGGCATATAGATATATGATCAAACACGTGTGTGTGTGTATGTGTGTGTGTGTGTGTGTGTGTGCAGGGGATGCCTTTGTCTCTGCACACATTATCAGCTGCGCAATGCTTCATGTAAATAAGTGTGGGGGGGGGGGCGCTGAACAGCTGAGCAGGCTCACACCTGCACGACTCCCAGGAGTGGGCCGCTGTGCTAGAGGGGGAGTCAAGTGTGTGTGAAGTGAGCTGAGGTGAGATGAGATGCTCTGACTTGTGGGTCATCAGTGTTCGAGAGGAGGACAGCTGCCTGCCTGTTTTTCTAATATCCTTTTCCAGATTGCTTGCTTGTTTGTGTGTGTGTGTGTGTGTGTGTGTGTGTTTGTGTTTGGTAGTGAAACATGTGTTTTGTGGTTTAGAGGTGGTTGTAGGTTGTTCTATGTTTAAAGTCCAAATGAATGCAAAGAACATGTTCCTGTATCTAAACTGGCGGAGCAATGTGGTAACTGCACCGAGGTCATCAGGTTCACTTCCAGATAGCACACATAAGGATGAACATGTCATATTTCATATAGTTCTTAGGTTAGAAGTGTATGGAGGACAAAATGAATCAAGTGAAAATACACAGTAGCTTAATCTTATATCCTAGCTTTACTGATAAGCTTGCTTTAGTCAGACAATCCAGGAAATGACACGACCTTCAGTCTATGTGACATGGCCTTAGAAACACGACAGCTGCTTGATGTTTCTTTGTCTCTCTGATCATAAACGCTGGCCACATTACCAGAAGCCAGAGCATGGTGTTGTCTCCAGAGAGCTGTGCTTTCTTTGAGGTGTAATAGGGCTGTGTGCTGTGCTATGAGTGTGGTGGCATGTCTCCTCTCCTCTATTGTAGTCTGGTGTGGTCCAGCAGATCAAAGCTGATGCTGAGGAGTGGAGAGATCTTAGACCTCAGAACCCTCCTTCATCTTCCTTCATCTTCAGCGCCCCTAAAGAGAATGCCAGCCCAGCTCCTGCTCCACATAGCCGCACTTGAGGACGGTTCAATTGGGATTCAATCTGGAATTCTGTTCATGGAATGTTACACCTCGTATGGTGACATCCAATTGCTTCAGGAACCTGAGTTCTTGTGGCTGTGTGGTGATAGTCTGTGGGTGGCAGAGAAAGATCTTCAGAGAGAGAAAAACTGGGGGATAGAGAGAGAGAGTCCATGTTATTGTTTCATTTGAATCCTTTTGACAGAGAGGCCTAACCCATTCATTCAATGTTCAAAGCCAAGGGAATTCTCACATCAGTTTTATATTTTAGTTCTCTTTTCTTTTGTAACACAAAGAAAACAGCAAAGAAAAGAAATATTTCTCATTTTATAGGCACTTCCTTACTACTGTCTGGATGCAGATCCTTTAAATTCATAGTCAGACCATATATTAGACTTTTGTTTCTTAAAGTGCAGTTTGTTGCAGTATATTCTTATGAGACCTGGGTATATTATTTGTTATTTCTATATGTGTTTGTGTTTGATAGAATGTGACCTTAATGAAAAGGTGTCCTAAAGCTTCAAACTACTAGAGGAGAGAATTCTGGGTAGAATTCTAGAATCTCATCCCTGCCCAATCCTGGAACAGCAACGCATAGGACATGAGGGCACCAGGTCTGAAGCCTTTGCTGCTGTGGGAGCTGGCTGCTGGTGTTGTGCTCCCACAGCCTGCCTGCACAGGGCCGGGTCAGCACAGCCTGCCTGCACAGGGCCGGGTCAGCACAGCCTCCCACAGCCTGGCTGCACAGGGCCGGGTCAGCACAGCTCTCCTTCAGCTCGGGAATGTCCACCCTCTCCCAGGCCTATGTCAGAGCAGATGTCAAATCCACACCTCAACATTCATGTCATAAGATGGATGTGTGTGTGTGTGTGTGTGTGTGTGTGTGTGTGTGTGTGTGTGTGTGTGTGTGTGTGTGTGTGTGTGTGTGTGTGTGTGTGTGTGTGTGAGATTAGGGTGTATTTACCATGTCTGTGTGGCTGAGCATGAGTAAGGATCTGTGTGTGTGTGTGTGTGTGTGTGTGTGTGAGTGTGTGTGTGTGTGTGGGTGATTAGGGTGTATTTGCCATGTCTGTGTGGCTGAGCAAGAGTAAGGATCTGTGTGTGTGTGTGTGTGTGTGTGTGTGTGTGTGTGTGTGTGTGTGTGTGTGTGTGTGTGTGTGTCTGTGTGTGTACACAGACTGACCCTTTGGCCATCTGTTTGTGATGGACGGCGGGCGCAGTGCCGGGTCACCTGCGTTGTCATGTGCAGCTGTCTGCCGGGAGCTGCATTCACTCGCTGCCCACACATATCATTGTGGGGAGATTGATTTTCCTGTGTGCGCGCCCACACAATTGAGAGAGAGAAAGGCCCACATTCTGCTGTCCACCGTGTCAGTGCAGATCAGGTCATCAGATAGGCGTGGGTGTCCTTCATCATTTTCTAAAGTGTTTTCTCATGAGTGTACATAGTCACTGGAAAGCAGATTTAGCAGTCGTACTGTATGTGGAATACACCGTGTGTAGCTACATTTAGTCATGATATCACCCCAACCATGTCCTACCAAAATGGAAGCCCTGTATTGCTTTTTTGTACATTTCAAAGTTGTTGTACGGTACACAAGTTCAGGAAACTATCGTTTGCAAAGACACGGCTGTACACTGGTTCAGTGTGTTCGGGAGGCAGAGGTGTGTGTGGGTAAGAGCACAGACACAAGTGACAATTAAAGTCTAATCCTGATTCCTCGCAGCCAGCCAAGCCCAGGTTATTTTTATGCGGGAGTCGGCCCTTGCCAAGGAATTCTGGAACACTGGCCAACATTTAAATCCAAACCCTGAAAATCCTCAGAGTGTTCCAGTCACCCCAATTACAAATCCCCTCTGCGGTATGGTCATCAAAGGCCCGGGGTTCGGATTGGATCTGGAGTTGCAGAGAAATCGGATTTCCATGCATCCGTCCTCAGAAAAAAATAGAACAGGAGTTTGGGGGGGAACCGTTTCTGCAATGCGTTTCTCTACGGGAGAGAACCCATGCAGTGTGGTGGGAAGAACCCCTCAGGAAAATGAGAAAGGAACATACTATGTACTGCAATGAGTCATTTTAAAAGTCCTTCATAGTTCCAGTTCATGTAGAAGACTACCCTGCCTGAGAAGGCTACTGTGTATATTACATGCATGACCTTCAGACCTCCTGGACACCAAATCCAAGCTCAGTGTTCTTGACATTCTCTTATCCACATGGCCACAGATCCTTTTCTAGAGGTTTTGCCAAGTATCAATGTTAGTTACTGAATGAATTTACATTCATGTCCGTACATCGTGTAAACCTGGACTTTTGTGGTCAGAACAGGAGAGATGTGTTAAGAGGGTGATCAAGGGCGTTTG
Source organism: Clupea harengus (assembly GCF_900700415.2). Taxonomy (NCBI): domain Eukaryota; kingdom Metazoa; phylum Chordata; class Actinopteri; order Clupeiformes; family Clupeidae; genus Clupea; species Clupea harengus. The sequence continues at coordinate 2,468,759 of NC_045172.1, read as the reverse complement.
GCAAGCGCGGGTGATGGACGGTGATTGTTGAGGAGGTTGGATGTGTCTTTTTAAGAAAGCATAGACACACACAAACACAAACACAAACACACATGAATATGCCAGTGGGAATTTGTTTCTACAACATTTGGTTTGCTCATGAGGCCTACTGCCCAGGACATGGGATGCAGCAGGTACAGACCAGAACAGTGTGTGTGTGTGTGTGTGTGTGTGTGTGTGTGTGTGTGTGTGTGTGTATGCTCACGCAACAGGGATCAATGTCAGGGTGGAAGGTTGATCTCTCCGGAGGTTCAGATGGCTGTGTCTGCATTGTCACACTTTCAGCCAGTTTAAATAAGCAGTCACTCTCCCCTTGCTCTGCTTCTTTCTCTCTGCAGCAGATTTCCCCATTATGGTGTGAAGTTGCACTGAACAAACTATTATCAATCAGAAATATTTGGCTCTTTGTATCTGACAGGAGCAGAATCTAATGCCGGTAAACAGGGGGAAGTGATATCCATGTGTGCCCTGCCACACAATGGAGCCTGGCTAGTGAATGACTGGGCTCAGCTGAATGGGTGGGAATGATAGGGGTGTTTTGGAAAATTACCCATCAGGCTTTCTCAGTATCATCCACCCACAATTCCACGGGGACGGGTTGCCAGACGTGGAGGATCGACGAGCAGGGGCGAGGTGGGTTCCCTCCTAGCACAAGGGAAATGAAGACGTTCATTAAAACAGGAGGGGATTAGAAAGCTTAAATCATTATTATGGAAATACACGGGCTGCCAGCGTGCCGATAAATGGCAACTTACCTTATCATAACAAACACCTTTAAGTACAGGTCCTTCTCTGGAATCTCCACAGGGTCCCGTTTATTTGTTCATTTGGGTTTTTTTCTCATTCTTTTTTTTTCCCGTCCTCTTCTCCTCCCTCCAAATGAGCATTGTTCTGGGCTAGGCTAAGCGAGGACCATTGCTCTGTGTGCTCACATGCTGTTTCTTGGAGTCAGACTCCGTGTCTCTCTACCACTGTCTGCTCTTTAGTGAGAACCTCCAGGGTTAGACTCATCATCTGGCAGCACAAACCCAGTTCAGGCCCCACCTGAACTTAGCACAGGGGTGGCTGTAAAGCTGTATAACTTTTTATTTAATTCATCTTTCACTCCACTTATTTTTTGTTACGGCACTTTTGTGAATGCCGTTTTTTGTTATTTTAACTGATAGTAATAGCTGACATGTATGCATTCAGTAATAGATTTGTAGTCTCTGCTACTGTCTCTTGATAATTATATATTACAACGTGTCACATGAAACACTATGAAACATATCCCTAATGCATCCAATATAGTGAACTCTGCAATTTCCATCACTATAATGTACTCTCAGCTAAATAAATAGTGCTGTGGTACTGCATCTATTGACTTCCCCTGACAAATAATGTGGGGTATCTGTGAGAACGATGTGTGAATAAAGTGTGACTTGAGGTTAAATCTGTGGTTTCAAACACATTTGAAATGTACAAACTTTGTGAAGTCAGAGCTGATGAGAGGGAAGGCCATTTCTGAAGGACAAACATCTGAATATCTGAATGTTGAGCATCTTGGAGTATGATACAGAGACACACTCAACACATGCGTGCGTCTATATACACAAACACACAACACATGCGTGCGTCTATAGACACAAACACACACACAACACACGCGTGCGTCTATAGACACAAACACACACACAACACACGCGTGCGTCTATATACACAAACACACAACACATGCGTGCGTCTATAGACACAAACACACACACAACACACGCGTGCGTCTATATACACAAACACACAACACATGCGTGCGTCTATAGACACAAACACACACACAACACACGCGTGCGTCTATATACACAAACACACACACAACACACGCGTGCGTCTATAGACACAAAGACACACTCAACACATGCGTCTATAGACACAAAGACACACTCAACACACACAACACACACAACTTGATGTGCATCTACACACACACACTGAGACGGAATCCCATTCACAGACATGTTGGCCCATGTGCTTTCAGTGGTGGTGAGATAAGTTCCAACTTTGTTTTGACACTTTTGATGAAGGAGCGGCGGACGCACACCTGTACGGCTGGCAGAACAATGTGCTGCCCCTGGGAGAGATTGATTTTCTACATTAAAACCCCAGCCTTTGTCTAAAGCCACCAGGCCCTTTGTTATGCTAAAGAGCTGTGGAAGATTTCCAATTCAATTTCACCTGAGCGCCGGTCAGCAAGCGCTCTCTCTCTCCCCCCCCCCCCCCCCCCCTCTTTTGTGCCATCCCTTGGGCCCCTTCTTGTCTTTTAAACTGCAATTTAGCCGTGTTGGCGGCCGGAGAGGGAAATTGACAGGCGGTGGAGTACTTTTCTCTTGATATTACACCCATCAGCTCCATTCAAAGGCTTCTGAGACTGTAGCCATCCAGCCCATCCGTGGAGCGCTAGGCTCACAGAGCCACGGCCATTTCACAGATATCATAGAAACTTTAATAACACTCTGATACACGCATGAAATAAATCAAGACACAGAATAAAACAGAATCTAATTTGAGTGCCTCTGTAAGAAGCTGGCTTTCTCAAGTGTGACAGGTCGCACATAGCTCAACACACACACACACATATGCTCAGAAACACACATAGCTCAACACACACACACACACACACACACACACACACACACACACACACACACACACACACATATGCTCAGAAACACACATAGCTTAACACACACACAGACATATGCTCAGAAACACACATGCACACACACACATGTAGGCAAAGAGTGAGAGGTTTAGTATAAGAGATGAGATTTCAACTTTGGCACCTAAATGGCAATCCTCAATAGTGGGGTTTGGACCTGTGCATGCGCTAAGCGTATTTGATGTTCTGATGCCAAGGGAGTTTTGAAAGAAGACGTTTATTTAGGGATGACTTAACTGCCTTTGGCTCAGTTTTATTGATTTAGCACACACACACACACACACACACACACACACACACAC